>NC_051398.1:116918-118816 GCF_015228065.2 Penaeus monodon | reverse complement strand
TAATATAAAAAATAATATATATTATTAAAAAATTTTTTTAATTTTTATAAAAATATATATATTATATATAATATATATATACAATTATATATGTATAATATATATATATATATATATGTATGACATAATTATATATATATATAATATATATTATAATTTATATATATATAATATATATATATATATATATATATATATATTTATATGTCATATATATAAAATATATAATATATTTTATATATATATATATATATATATATATATATATGTATATATATATTATATATTTTATATATATATATATATATATATATATATATATATATATATTTCATATAGATATTTATATTTTATGACGCACAGAGACACATGCACACACACACACACAACACACATACACACAAAACACAACACACACACACAAAACCACACACACACCACACACACCCCACATATACTATATATATATAATATATTTTATATATATGTCCATATATATATATATATATAATATATATATATATATGTCATATATATATATATATATATATATATATGTCATATATATATGTATAATATATATATATATATATATATATTATATATGTATAATATACTATAATATACTATATATATATATATATATATATATATATATATATATATATATATATATATTATATATATATATTTATATATATATATATATATATGTATGTGTGTGTGTGTGTGTGTGTTGTGTGTGTGTGTGTGGGGTGTGTGGGTGTGTTTGTGTATGTATATATATATATATATATAAAATATATAATATATATATATATATATATGTCGATAAATAACAACCCTCCCTGACCAGGACTCGAACCTGGTCACTCCGGGTATGAAAACCGGAGGCCAGTGCTAAACCAACCATGCCACACGACCCCTAAAAGGAGTGTGCAACTAGGGTCTTACTAGCTCCTAGACATTACCTAATCTACTCATACTTGAGTAATGACAGCGAAGTTTTACGCTCACTCCCCGTGGCACTCGGTGGGAAAACGATTTAGCAATTCAAATCCGAAGTCAGATGTACCGAGGTGTATATATTTTAAAGAAAAGTGGAATAATGCAATGCCGCATTGATGTCGAAAAAATAACAACCCTCCCTGACCAGGACTCGAACCTAGGTCACTCCGGGTATGAAACCGGAGGCCAGTGCTAAACCAACCATGCCACACGACCCATCAAAAGGAGTGTGCAACTAGGATCTTACTAGCTCCATAGACATTACCTATCTACTCATACTTGAGTAATGACAGCGAAGTTTTACGCTCACTCCCCGTGGGCACTCGGTGGAAATCGATTTAGCAATTCAAATCCGAAGTCAGATGTACGAGGTGTATATATATATGAAAGGTGGAATAATGCAATGCCGCATTGATGTCGATAAATAACAACCCTCCCTGACCAGGACTCGAACCTAGGTCACTCCGGGTATGAAACCGGAGGCCAGTGCTAAACAACCATGCCACACGACCCACTAAAAGGAGTGTGCAACTAGGATCTTACTAGCTCCATAGACATTACCTATCTACTCATACTTGAGTAATGACAGCGAAGTTTTACGCTCACTCCCCGTGGGCACTCGGTGGAAATCGATTTAGCAATTCAAATCCGAAGTCAGATGTACTGAGGTGTATATATATATATGAAAGGTGGAATAATGCAATGCCGCATTGATGTCGATAAATAACAACCCTCCCTGACCAGGACTCGAACCTAGGTCCACTCAGGGTATGAAACCGGAGGCCAGTTGCTAAACCAAAACCCTGCCACACGACCCACTAAAAGGAGTGTGCAACTAGGATCTTACTAGCTCCATAGACATTACCCATCTACTCATACTTGAGTAATGA
>NC_051398.1:112399-114318 GCF_015228065.2 Penaeus monodon | reverse complement strand
CATAGACGTGCACACAGAGGCACAGGGCATCATTCACCATAATACTTCCACTCGCAGCATCAACAAAATACGATACTTACATTCACGCCACTAATCTCACTGGTCATACATTACCATACTCTGTCGCTCGCTGTCGCTTCGGCCATAGTTCACGCAGGAACCAGGTGTAAGGCAGGGCTGATCTTCAATACCATAGCATCACAATATCACGAAGTAGGCACCAGCACGTCACAAGCTACGGGTATAGGGGAAAGCAGTATCCCGAAATCTCATACAATACACAAATAGAAATGTAAAAAAAATAACTTAAGAACATGAATAAATCCAGTATATCAGTGAATCCAGTATTATTATTCTAAACAATCAACGTTATAATATCATCAAAGTTACAATATATCACGTTCACAATTAAATTACATTAGACCGGTATTATACTAGTCATCTGCCTCAGCGATTCATATAAAATGAATAAATAGTAAAAGTATGCAACTAAAATTGAATTAAAATTACATCTAAAATTACGTAAAACATGTTTGAAAAATTAAGAAATAACTGTTCTGAAAAGAATATCTTAAAAAAACGCTAAAAACAAAGATAAAAACGTAAAATTCTGAAAATCTTCGACTATAGGTGTAAGGGGAACGTATGTGACTAGCATAACACACGAAACATTATGAAAACCAGCCAACTATCACATACCACCGCTCGCCACCAAAAATCCTGTAAGGTAACAGTAACGCAGTACTGCTCCTTTATAGCCGACACCGGGACAATTCCAGGTCAAAGTCCCTTGGAGACCTGATCTGCACCTTCCTTATTCCTTATTCTTTCTCTGCGCGAGTACCACCTGGCCACCCACGCATCGTACCCCGGGCATGCGAGTGGTAGCGGCCAAAGCGGGATAAGTGGGGGGAGTCCAGGTCACGGCACTCGCATACAATAGAAAACAAGAGATGCGATGTTATAGATTATTATTACTTACTCATTCCATCATTGACATACTTAAAAAGCAAATTATCCTCAGATATCCATGAGTACTTGATATACACAGTGGTTTACAATGAACTTTATCATCACTGGTTAGCCGAGGGAAATGAGGGACACCAGTACGCTGCTTGCCTGTTTATTTTTCGTCTTAGTATCTATATGTTACAAGCTAACCACTCTTGTCCCAGTCACTAGAGTTTCAACCTGCATAAAATGGTGAGTTCCATGTAAACAGCATAATACTGACCGTGACCTTATGAACTATAACAAGCAGCGGGGGGTCCGAGTGGTAAGGAGGCGAGACCAGATCTGCCGGTACTCCCAAAGTACCGGGGGGGTATCTACGCCCCCTAGCCAGGGTATTGGCTAATCTCTTAGACCACACGGACACACGTGAGTGGCTGCCTTGTCACGGTTTGTGACGTCACTAATGACGACATGGCAAACCACAAGCATGACGTCACTAGCAGACGCCATTCCGTTATTGTACAATCTTAAAAGTGACACTATCCTCCTGGCAAGATAAGTGTCCTCACACAACTTACTGGGCAAGAGTGGTAGTAAATGTAATCATGTACGTAGCTAAGCCTACGTACATGTATGTACAATGATTACGGGCGGCACCCCGCATTTTCAACTCGAGGGATAAAGATGCTAATATCAAGACAATAAAAGTGGACGAATAGTCCCACTACAAGTGTACTATTCTTTTCAGCCGCTTTTGCGCAAAATCTCTCGTGTCTTTGACTCTGATTCTTCTGTTTACCTTTTTCTCTTTGTTGCTGATGAAGGTGATCCAGAACTCATTGTAGATGTAAGTGTTCCAGAAAACTTTCTAGAAAGGATTTAGGCCTTTCCCTGACTCTGAATTTGATGTTTGATTGTATATTGATAACAGTAGTAGTAACAATGCTGATAATAATAATAAAAAT
>NC_051398.1:94899-107399 GCF_015228065.2 Penaeus monodon | reverse complement strand
ATCATTATTACCCTAATAATTGCCAAAATCATCAAATGAATCGAAAAAACGTTATTTTGGAGTCTACTCTTAAAAGGCTATATTTCGCTAGATTTTGCCGCTTTTTCGACTTTTGGTATTTTTTTTTCTTTTACTTTTTTTAAAAATTATATATGGACACAATTCCTGTTACTATCATGATTATCATCATTATTATCGCTATCATCATCATTATCATCATTATTGCATTTATTATCATTATTATTGCAATTATTGCTGTTATAATATATATTTTTGCAACTATACTAATAATAACAACAATAGTAATAGTAATAACAATAAATAATGACAATAATAACGACTTTATAATATTTTTTTATATATTATTTTAATTAATATCGTTATTACTGTAATTATTACTGTTATAATAATTATTTTAGCAATTATACTATCAGTAAAAAAAAATGATAATGATAATAATAACAATAATAATGTGAATAACAATATTGTGACGATTATTATTATTATACTTATTATTATTATTATTATTATTATTATTGTTATTATTATAGTTATAATATATTTTTTGGCAATAATACTAATAATTACAGTAATAACAATAACAATGATAATAATAATAATAATAATAATAATAATAAAAGGTAAAAGAAAAAAATACCAAAAGTCGAAAAAGCGGCAAAATCTAGCGAAATATAGCCTTTTGAGAGTATTCTCCAAAATGACGTTTTTTCGATTCATTTGATGATTTTGGCATTTATTAGGGTAATACTAATAATTACAGTAATAATAGTAACAATAATAATAATAATAATAATAATAATAATAATAATAATAATAATAATAATAATAATGATAACAGTAATAATATCAATAATCATCGAATATTATCAAAATTCTCTTTATTCTCACTTTTATCATCATTGTTGTCATGATTAATAGAATTCTGGTAATTATTATCATTATTACCCTAATAATTGCCAAAATCATCAAGTAAATCGAAAAAACGTAATTTTGGAGTCTACTCTCAAAAGGCTATTTTTTTTTCCTTTTTTTTATTATATATGGACACAATTCCTGTTATTATCATCATTATTATCATGATTATCATCATTATTATCGTTATCATCATCATTATCATTATCATTATCATCATTATTGCAATTATTATGACCATTATTGCAATTATTATGACCATTATTGCAATTATTATCATTATTATTGGAATTATTGCTGTTATAATATATATTTTTGCAACTATACTAATAATAACAACAATAATAATAGTAACAACAATAATAATGACAATAATAACGGATTTATAATATTTTTTTATATCATTATTTTAATTAATATCGTTATTACTGTAATTATTACTGTTATAATAATTATTTTAGCAATTATACTACCAGTAAAAATAATAATAATGATAATAACAATAATAATATGAATAACAATATTATAACGATTATTATTATTATTATACTTATTATTATTATTATTGTTATTATTACATTTATAATATATTTGTTTGGCAATAATACTAATAATTACAGTAATAACAATAATAATGATAATAATAATAATAATAACAATAATAATAATAATAATAATAATAATAATAATAATGATAATAATGATAATAGTAATAATATTAATAATGATCAAATGTTATCAAAATTCTCTTTATTCTCACTTTATCATTATTATTGTCATGATTAATACAATTCTGGTAATTATTATCATTATTACCCTAATAATTGCCAAAATCATCAAATGAATCGAAAAAACGTCATTTTGGAGTATACTCTCAAAAGGCTATATTTCGCTAGATTTTGCCGGTTTTTTTTTCTTTTACCTTTTTTTTTTTTCATTATATATGGACACAGTTCCTGTTATTATCATCATTATTATCATGATTATCATCATTATCGTTATCATCATTATCATCATCATTATCATCATTATTGCAATTATTACCATCATTATTGCAATTATTATAATTATTATTGCAATTATTGCTGTTATAATATATATTTTTGCAACTATACTAATAAAAACAATAATAATAATAGTAATAACAATAATAATGACAATAATAAAGACTTTATAATAATTTTTTATATCATTATTTTAAATAATATCGATATTACTGTAATTATTACTGTTATAATAATTATTTTAGCAATTATACTACCAGTAAAAATAATAATAATGATAATAATAACAATAATAATATGAATAACAATATTATAACGATTATTATTATTATTATACTTGTTATTATTATTATTATTGTTATTATTACAGTTATTATATATTTTTGGCAATAATACTAATAATTACAGTAATAACAATAATAATGATAATAATAATAATAATAATAATAATAATAATTATAATAATAATAATAATAATAATGATAATAATGATAATAGTAATATTAATAATCATCAAATGTTATCAAATTCTCTTTATTCTCACTTTTATCATCCTTATTGCCATGATTAACACAATTCTGGCAATTATTATCATTATTACTATATGCATTCATATTAAAAATTCGTAATATAATAATATTATCAATTCCTCACAGAAGTATAAATTTCTCCGAGAGGATATATATGGATATACAAGCACACGTATTGTAATTGAAATAAATAGTGAAAGAGAAGTAACTGTATCAGCAATTATTTCTCTAAGTAATTCGATCTTTATTAATCTACCTAACCTAAGATAATAAACATAACTAAATCTAACCTTTCCTAAGGTTAGAATAAATATCATCTAACCGAACCCAACCTAACTTGACCTAACCTAACTTAAACAAAACTAATAAACATGTTATGACCTAGCCTAAACTAAACTAATAAACATTCATCATCATCAGCCATTGAGGGTCCGTTGTTGGACGTAGGCCTTCCCCAACTGTCTCCATTCTGCACGATTGCTGGCATCACGGTGTCAAAATTTTGTGAAGGCATCGAGTTGGTTTCATGTTTGGGGAGTTTGGGCCCTACCCCACCGCGCTGGCGCAGTGCGAGTTGGCGGGGTTTGGATGGTGCTTCGTTTGGAGCCTCAGTTGTTACCTCCCCGACATCGTTGAACGTACTCGGTGCAGCCAACAACATCATCGACCCTCGCGAGCCTCGTCACCGCGGCAAGGTGTCCATCCAACGACGAGGCTACTAAACATTACCTAACCTAAACTAGTAATCCTAACCTAACCTAACGTAATAAACATAACCTAACCGAGACCTAACTTAACCTAACCCACCTAACCCATCTTAGCCTAATTTACACAACCTAACCGAAATTTAACCTACCCTAAACCAACTTAATCTAAACCTAATT
This sequence comes from Penaeus monodon, assembly GCF_015228065.2. NCBI lineage: Eukaryota > Metazoa > Arthropoda > Malacostraca > Decapoda > Penaeidae > Penaeus > Penaeus monodon. Next base: position 104,048 of record NC_051398.1, on the reverse strand, counting down.
ATACATATGTATGCTAATTAGCATACATATCCATTTTGCTTCATTTTCTTTGTTGGAACGTACTATTGAGTCAACAAAGCAAATGGATTTCAAATTAAAATCACTCTAGGGTTATGCCTTGTTGAAAGCAATAAATTCCGTATTTTTTTTATTTTTTACTTATACACTTATACTTATATTCTTTTCTTTGCAGATAAGTTTCGAATACTTCTAAGTATTCGGAACTAATCTGCAAAGAAAAGTGTATAAGCTAAATAATATACACGGTCCAATGATTTTCATTCAATCAAAAAATCGCTGTTCCCTGTCATTCCAGTATTCCAGTATTTACCTTAATTCTTGTAATCTTGCGTTGCCCTGCGTTAAATACACAAGTCAGAATTCCAGTGTATGGCATACCGATGGAAATACATTAAAAAGTAAACACTGATGGTGCTTCTTTTGTTTTGTTTAGGTTAGGTTTACGTTATGTTATGTTCAGGTTAGGTTAAGTGTCGTTTAGGTTATGTTAAATATGTTAGGCATGTTAGGTTAGGTTATATCTATATTAAATTTGGTTGGGATTAGTTGAAGTTAGTAGCATATGTTAGGTTAAATTAGGTTAGGTTTGGGTTCAGGTAGGTATAGTCTAGTTGATGTGTAGGAAAACATTAGACATCTAGCAATGTTGATTTTTAGGCCTTCGAAAAAAATTATTTTGTGAAGGTCTGTGATATATATATATATATATATATATATATATATATATATATATATATATATGTGTGTGTGTGTGTGTGTGTGTGTGTGTGTGTGTGTGTGTGTGTGTGTGATGTGTGTGTGTGTGTGTGTGTGTGTGTGTGTATTTTATGGGATATTTCTGATTTTACGAAATTTATGCTTGTATTAGAAATTGAAGAATAGTAGTCGTATAAATTCATTCTGATCTTTAACTATATTCCGTCCCAACTGTTTAATTATTAATATGGTCGTTAGTTAGATTAACCAGATTTTGCCTTTCATTTTTCCTGACGAATATAAATAATTACCCAAAATCAAACTTAATCTAACCTAAACTAACAAACGTAACCTAAACAAAACAACGAAAAATAACCTAGCCTAACCCTAACCTATCTTAAACTAATTTCACCTAACCTAACTAAAACTGATAAATATAACATAACCTACTCCAAACTTAACCCAATCTAACCAAACTTAACCTAATCTAACTTGACCTAACATAATCTAACCTAACATAAAACTAAGCTAAGCTAATCTAACCTATCCTCTCCCAATGTAATCAATCCTAGCCTATCCTAACTTTACCTAAACCTAATAAGCATAACCTAACATAGCCGAAACCTAATAAGCATAATTAATCTAAACCTACTCTTAATGAGCATAATCTAACTTAACCTAAGCCTAACCTCACCCAAAGCTAACCTTACTTAAACCTAACCTAATCTATGCCACCTACCTTATCCTAATTGACAACGTAAGTAGTGTCGTGATTCTAAGCTATGACATCCAGCATTTTGTCGACTCCATGTTGTGGTCCTACAAAACACGCCAGCAAATATAAAATTTTATGCTACCTGATAACTTACAGTAAGTGTACAAGAGGTAAGCCTTGAAGTGATTCTGCACACAAATAAAAAGTGAAAGTGAAGTAAAATGGAAATGTATGCTAATTGAAAAATTAAGTGTACAAAGGTAAGGCTTAGATTAGTTTGGGTTACATTTCGGTTAGGATAGGCTAGGGTAGGTTAGGTTAAGCTGGGTTGTGATGGGTTAGGTTATGTTTTGGCTAGGTTATGTTTATTACATTAGGTTAGGTTAGGTTTACTAGTTAAAGTTAGGTTATGTTTATTAGTTTAGTTTAGGTTAGGTTATGTCATGTTTATTAGTTTTGTTTAAGTTAGGTTTGTTTAGAGTACATAAGGTCAACTACTTTAAAAAGTAAATGCTGATGCAGTTTCTTCTCTTTCTCTATTTATTTCAATTACAATATATATCTTGTGTGTATGTATATATACATATATATATATATATATATATATATATATATATATATATATATATATATATATATATATATATATATATATATATATATATATATATATATATATATATATATATATATATATATATATATTTCCTCTCGGACAGATCTATACTTCTGCAAAGAATTGTTAATGTTATTATATTACGAAATTTAATCAGGAATGTCCATGTTTATATGTAACATCAATAATATATGGTTAACATGTTTTTCTTTTATTAGGGAAAGAAACATACGCAGAAACTGAATAATGTAGTCATCGTAGGAAACACAATGTCTGATGATTATAATCATAATCAATGATTAGGTAGAACGGAAAATATTTAAGCCTAGACACATACTATACAATTACTTAACGTGCTTTTTAGGTGAGTATGTCTCGTTAAATTATAGATACCCAATCTATAACAAAAAAAAAAAAAATTATCACTATCCAACAGAAGGTTAATTTTTCGAAGATTCAAAAGTCAACATTGCTAGAAATTTAGTGTTTCCTTATACCTAAATGAATACCCAAAAGGTGCAATTTTCCAAAGGTCCCTTAATGAATACGTTTTAATGTCATTTGTTTCCTATTCTAACCTAACTAAACTTTTCCGGACCTTACCTAAATCTTAGCTCTACATAAAGTAACAATTCTAGTCTTACCTTATGGATCCTATCTTAATCAACTTACGATTTTAGCCTAACCTCAACGATCCTAACCTAAGCGTCACTTAAACTAACCATATCTTAACCTAACCTCTAAACCACCTATAACCTAACCTAAATAACGATTGATCCTAACTAAATATTTCCAACCCTTTCTAACCATCTATCGATCCTAACCAAGACCATTTTAACGCTAAATGTAACCTAACTAACCAACCCATAGCTAACCTAAGCTACACTCACCCAATCCAACATATCTACATAACCTACCCTAATATTTCTAACCTTTCCTAACCTTTACGATTCTAATATCTAAACGTATCTAAACTACCCTCAAACCCATACCTAACTTAAACTAAATCTGGCCTAGAAACACTAACCTAACTTACTCCAAACCTCCCCAGCTTACAACATTACCTAACCAACCTAAACTTATCTAACCTAAACCTAACCTTATTACCGAAACCTCACCTGCTAGAATATCAATTTAACTAAACTATCTTCGAATCTTCCTACCTACCTATAACCTAATCTAACCTACTAATGTAGATATAATCTAACTAGACTTTCCTTAGGGTTATAACATAACCGAACCATTCTGACTTAACCAGCCATTCTAAGCTAACCTACTTATCCTAACCACCAACTTAAATTTAAAACGTTACCTAATGTAACCTAAACGTATTTTAAGCTAACCTAACCCTTACCTAGCCTAACCGATATCTAACTTTGACCTAATCTAACCTACACCTAACGCGAATAATAAAAAACCTAACTAACCTAATCTATACTACAACCTAACCTAACCTAAGCTCCCTACCTAAATGTAACCTATCCAAACCTAACCGAACCTTACCTAACCTAACCAATCTATTCGTAGACCTTCACCAAACTAACCGAAAACTAAGTTAACCACTCTACCGTAGACCTAATCTAACATACACATAAACGTAACTAAACTAACCAAGATCTAACCTAGACCTACCACAACCCTATTTAAATCCAAAATAACGATATTTCTCCCTAACCCACCCTTATTATCTAACCATTTTAACCTAAACTACAACTACTAACCTAACATAAAGTAACTATTCTAACACTATAACATAACACACACGGTTCTAGCTTAAACTACCGCTTATGATTCTATTTCAACCTTAATTTAACGTAACTAACTTAACCAACCAATACAACCACCCAACTTATCTTTATCTTACCTCACCTAACAAAAAAAGCAGAGTGGGATAGCTAGAACGAGAGGGAGAGAGAGAGAGAGAGGAAACCAAGAGGGAGTGAGTGCAGAGGTCAAAAAGGAGCAAGCAAATGTCTAAATGAAGAGAGAGAGCGAGAGGGGGAGACCAGAGCAGTAAGGAGACAGAGAGACGCAGTGGTAGAGGTAGAGAAGAAAGATAGAGAGAGACGAGAAAAAAAAGAGACAGGCGAGTAACAAGAGAAAGAGAGAGTTAACAGAGAGATGACATTTATCTATATATATATAATATATATATATATATATATCTATATATATACTACTATAATGATTATAATGATCGATAATGATGATAACGATTATAGTGATGTAATCATGATAATAATGTGATTGATAATAACAGGAATTGTGGTCCATAATATAATGATAAATAAAAAAAACATCCCACAAAAGTCGAAAAAGCGGCAAATCTAGCGAAATATAGCCTTTTGAGAGTATACTCCAAATGAACGTTTTTTCCGATTTCTTTGAATGATTTTTGGCAATATTTAGGTAATACTGATGAATAATTGACCCAGAATTGTATAATCATGACAATAATGAATAAAGCAGAATTTTCTGATGACATTTGATATTACTTAATATTAGTAATACTATTTTATTATTATTATTATCTATTATTATTATCAGTATTATTAACATTATTATTATTATTATTATTAATTATTATTATATTATTATTATTATGATACTTATCATATTATTATGGTTTATATACATTATTATTGTTATTATTATTATTATTATCATCATCATATCATCATCAAGCATCAGCATCATCATCATCATCATCATCATCTCATCATCATCGATCCTCAATCACTCATCATCATCATTATTATTACTTTCATTATTAGTATATCAAAAAAAAATCAGAACTGTAATAATAATAATAATATAATAGTATGATACGGAGAAGGACCATAATAATATTCGTCATAATAGTGTTTTAATATTAATAATTGTTTATTATTATACTATTACTATTATTTTACTTGGTTTGTATATTTGTCATTTTGTGCCATATTGTCCATTCTGTGTTTCATATGCCATTCCAGACTGCACATTGCTCATTCTGGATGTTATAGCTGTTATTCTGTTCAATATTGATGGTATTTTTTTCCTTTTGACCGGCGCATGATAAAACGTCTTGTATGAGAGAGTCAATGTTTTTTATTACGATTTTGTTGTATATTTGTGATCTTTCGAGTTTTTACTTATAACGTGATGACTGATCAGTTTTAAAATGAACAAATTTCGAAATTGAGAATTCTACTTGTTTATTAATTAATGATCGTTTGATTTCAGTCAACAGAAATTACGTAATTGGTTGATTGATGATACACAATTTGTCTCTTCGTTAATAAAGGCAATTTTCCTTGTTAAATTCATTATTACGGTTGTAAGTCTAATCCTCCAATCAGCAGATGATTTTGATCCGCCCAGTGCAACTAATTACCCTCGTAATCCCCACTATAAGCAGGAGGATAATGAGAAGCGAATTAAGTGTATATTTTATTAATCATTTATTGTTTATTTAACTATATTTATTGTTATAATAATTTTTGATTATTATGTTTTGTTATTCTCGTATTTTAAATATATTATTATTAGGAGTAGCTGTTATTTATTCACTTATCATTTTTCATGATTGTTTTCATTCATTTATTTTAATATTTTATCTATTAGTGTTTTATTTTCATTATTTGGTAATTAGTTTTTTTTATTATGATACTATTGTATTTATCATTTATTCAATTCTCTTTTATTACTGGAATTTCTCCTTTATGTTATCTATTTCTTATTTTTAATAACCGAGATATTGGTCATTATATATTTCTCAGTTATTTTTGCAATCAATTCTCACAATTATTGGAGTTTCGCTTCCCTTCCAGCTTATGTTTTAATCCTTCATTTTTATTGCTTCTCAAAATTCTTCACTTTCTTTTTTTTTTCTTAATTCTTAATTTTATCGTTTTCAATGTATTTGTTTTTTCTTACAATTAATATATGTATATATTATTATATCTATTTATATTATACTAATAACTTATATATATACTATATAAAATATATATATAAGATAATATATATATATAATATATATTTTTTTTTTTTTTTTTTTTTTTTTTTTTTTTTTTTTTTTTTTGTTTTTTTTTTTATTCACTTTCCGTGTTCTTCTTCTTTTCACTTAATCCTTTTCTCTCTCTTATTATTATTAATTTAATTCTCTTCTTATTAGTGTCCCATTGTTATTTGGATCGCTCCTTCCCCTTATTCGATCTTCTTATTTTTCTTGTCTCATTCTTCCCATATTGCTTCGTCCTTTGTGGATCGCTTTTTCTTCCCCTTTTCGTCTTCTTCTTTTCTTGTCTTATCTTTCCCTTATTGCTTCGTCTTCTTTGGTATGTGCTTCTTCCTTCTTCTCGTCCTTCCGAGTCTCCGGCTTGCGCCTTCGACATCGTCGTCGTTCCCAGCCAATGGGAGAAGCTCCACTGGATGGTCCAATGGCGGCCTCCTTCCTCGTTGAGTCTCCACATCCCCTCATTCTTGGGATGCCTATTGGTCGATCCTCTATTTGAGGGCGGAGCTATCTTGGCCAGTTGGAGGTGTGGCTGAGGGAAGCAGAGGCGCCGAGGGGCGGAGCCTCGTGCTGTGGAGGTGTAGACCAGCATGCAGAGGTGTGGCAGGGTCAGAGGCACCACATACCAGCCGCACGACACATTATCACACATATATATTGAAAAAATATATACATATATTTACATATACATTACCTACTTAGTGTATGGGTATGTATATATTTATACATTGATACATAGATAGATATAAATTAAATACATACATCACATACACCACATATTTATATAGATAGATAGGTTTTCTTAGATAAATAGATCGGTAGATATTTATTCATACATATGTATGTGTGTGCTATACTGGTCAGTGGTGTGTAATAATGTATATATATATAGATACTCCTTTATTTATTTATCTACTATAGTGCATCGTGTTTCTGTATGTTAAGTATGTATATTCTTTGTATATTTATATGTCCATTAGATTAATTGGCTATCTACCTACCTTCTACCTACACTTCTATCTACTTACCTCGTATCTACCTATCTAGTTATCTACGACCTACTACGTACTACCTACGTATCTGCCTGTCCCTAATCTATCCTACCCACTTTCTTGCTAGTCATCCTTCTTACCGCTGGCCTCTATCTATCTGTTGTATCTACCTGCCTAGTATTCTTGGTTAGGTTTAATTTACGTTAGGTTTCATTGCGTTTTGTTTATAATTACGTTAGGATAAGGTTTGAATTAGGATAGATGTGGTTAGGTAGGTTTCGTTAGGGTTAGTTAGTTAGGTAGGTTTAGTTTTATTAAAGTTTAAGGTTATATTGGTTTTGGTCAGGTTAGATGACGTTTAGTTGGGGTAGATTATGCTTATATTTATGTTAGCATAGGTTTAATTTTGTTTAGAAGCATACGTTAGTCCTTTACTTAAGGAATCTTAAGTTTATTTGCGGTTAGCATTTGGTTAGTCCCTAGGTTAGGTTTAGTTATCTTCGGTGTATTAGATTAAGAATAGGTTTAGTTTTTTGTCTGTTATGTTTTGTTGTAGGTTTTAAATAGATTAGGTTTTTTATGTTATGTTCTGTTATTAGTGTTAGTTAGGGTGATTGGTTTAGGTTCGGTTTTTCCGTAAGTTAATTTATTTAGATTAGAGAAGTTTTAGTTACGCTATGTTTGTGTTATGTTAGTATTAGGTTTCGTTAGGTTAGGTTGATTGATCTAATTAGGTTAGTATGGATTTGGGTTTGGTTTAGTTATATTTAGGTATAGTACGGGTTTTGTTATGTTAAGGTAGTTTTAGTAGGATGTGGTTAGGTTTAGTTTCCTCAGATATACGCTTAAGTTAAATTCGTTTAGTTTTTAGTTGGTTTATGATAGATTGTTTACGCTAGAATATTTTTACCTTTACTTCAGATAGCTTAGGTTCGTTTGGGCTAGTTTTGGTTAGACATTTAGTTTCGTTTCGGTAAGATTAGGTTAGTGTTAGCAAGGTTAGGTTTGATTATTTAGGCTTACTCAGGTAGGGTTAGTTATATACTTCAATAGGTTAGGTTAGGTTAGGTTAATTTGAATTAGTTTAGGTTAAGTAATTAGTTTTAGGTTTGTTAGTTATTTAGGTTTGTTAGAATTTGTGTTTAGTAGGTTATGGTTAGGGTTTAGTGTTAGGTAGCTATAAGGGTAGGTTGGGTTTTTAGTTAGTTTTGGTAATCGAAGGTTTGGCTAATTAACTTTGGTTTAGTTAGATTAGGTTAGATTAGGTTTATGGTTTAGGTTAGTTTACACATTTGGTAAAATTCAGTTTTAGCGTTAGTTAGTTAGCTCACGTTAGCTAGCAGGTTTACGATTTAGTTAGGTTAGATTAATGTTAGGTTATGTTAGGTTTCGTCTAAGTTAGTTTTATCTTATGTTATGTTTAGGTTAGTTCAGGTCATTAAGTTAAGTTAGTTCTGCGTTTAGTCAGGTTAGGGTAAGTAGGTTTGGTTATTATATTATTTACACAACCTAAGTAAAGTAATCCATCATCTATTTAACCTAACTAACTAACCTAATTATTACTCAACATAAACTAAATAAACTATCTTAATTACCTCACCTAATATAACAGATAAATAACACTACCCTAACTGAACCTGAACTAACATCACATCATCAGCTAATCAAACCTACCCATAACTAACCTCACTAAATCAAATCCAACCTAACTGACCTAAATATAATCTAATCACCTAACCGAACTTAATTGAACCTACCTTTAACTAACTGAATATTGATTTGACGAGATTTAACCTAACCCTATTTAACCTAACCGTAACATACCTATTTAAACCAAACTTAATTTGCTCTACATAAAACCTTAATCTAACTTACACACTAACCTAAACCAACACGAACTAAGCTAACTTAGCCGAAACCTAACTCATCCAACTAACTAACTACACGCAATCGAACCTAACACGTAATCAAATGTGCTTGTTGTGCGTATTTATTATATATATATATATATATATACTCATTACTATTCTAATATATATATATATTATATTATTTTATTTTATTTATATTATATATATATACATATATAATATATATATTATCTATCAT
>NC_051398.1:61857-76857 GCF_015228065.2 Penaeus monodon | reverse complement strand
AATATACTCATAACTACTATACTATAAATCACTATATTATATATATATAATATATTATAAATCGTAAAATATTTATAATATATTTATATATTTATATCATATATATCACACACACACACACACAATGTCAATGCACTTTCCTAATATCTTTCACGGATATGAAATACTTAATAAGTTGCCCATACCTCTTTTTCCCCATCAATTTTTTTTTTCACCCCGAGCGCCTTAGCAGTTTCAAAAGCATGAACCGCCCGATGCCCACTAACAATAGATTTTTCCTTTCACAAAAGCTGATTCACACCTAACCTTTTTTGTTTATTTTACAAGAAGCTCTTTTGCTGCGAAATAAAGGAGGCCACTGTCCTTCCTTTTTCCTGGGCGAGCAGAAAAATAATCTATACGCCATCACCTGAATAATCCTTTTGGTTCCTCTCCTCGCTTCGTGTTGGATAAATTTTGCAGATACGGTACTAAATGAAAATATGCCGTTTCTACGTGAATTAATTTAGGTTTTAAAGTTGATTCGTTTCCCGAAGAGTGAACAGGAGATTTATACACTCCTAACCAAATAACATGTCTCGTTTCCGTGGCCATTCTGCATTCCCTCAGAGTACTTTCTGACTATGTTGGTTTTTTGTAGTTTTTATAGATTACAATGGGTTTTATTTTAGAAGGATATTTATTCTAGAAAGGTCTTTAAACAGGTTATAAGGCTTAGATATCCGAAAAAGTCGATAATATCGTATACATGAAGAAATTGTCCATCCTTTCATAATTTTTGCTGAAAGGTTTTAGAATTTTAAATCAGATATTTCCAATAAAATACAACTGTCAAATACATGGGGGGATTACATAGTATGGCAACATTAACTCTTGGAATAGAATCTGTGAGATATTTAATTTAACGAAATTTATGTTCGTGGTGCTACGGAAAAGGCAATTTTATACCGTATTAAATTTATCAAATTTTCCCACAACTTATATACTTTTTTTATAAGCCACAACTATTGGACGACATAAAGCTAAAACCAATTCCCCCAATAACAAAAAGTTTTTTTCACCCAAGTATCAGTTTTTTTTAGGCTTCCTGAAAGTTATTCGAACAATTAACATGTAGTGTAAAGCGCCCGCCATTTAACAGGGGCAAGGTGACAAGGGGAAGCTTGAGACATCCTTTAACAAAATGACGGCTTGTTTAACTCTACAGAGAAGCCTAGGAAAAACAGTTTTCCCCCACTCAAGGTAAAGCAATAAGTTGTCGCCTATAATCTAAAAAGGGTTTTTCTCGGTAATTGGGCGATTGTAGAACCGAATAATGTCAGATTAATAGTTAGACGATTTGCCCTGGTTGGACATTATCATTTCATCTTGGCTTGTTGAGGATGGACTAAATATAGCGTTTTGAGGTTTCCTTATCTAAAGTTAATCCTTCTCATTTGTATCGCTTCTTTGTGCCTTAGATTGAAGGGAGGGAGCCATAGGAAGAATTAATTTCTTCCTCATAATCTTCCCGACCATTTGGCTTGTTTTAATTTTTTTCCGGGCCCCCCCGGGGGGGGGGGGGGGGGGGGGGGGGGTTAGTGCTAATCTGGCAACCTTCAGCAGATTTCAGACCAGGAAGTAAAGTTTTCGTTTTTTTACTAATAGATTTTTTTTGCGATATTCTTTTCATAGTGGAATGCTGGTGTGTGGAGTTGGGTGAAATCCTTTGTGATTGTTTAACCCAGTGAGTGTCCACAAAATGAGTGGGAGGGAAGGCAGAAGTCTCCTGATCTTTTGTTCATAGAGGAAGTGGATAATAACTCTGTATTTATATTTTTGGACTTTAATTAAAACCAAAACTACTGTTTTCTCCTACCCTCCTGATTGCTTTTCAAGTGAACCCTAAAATCAAAGGCTGTGTCAGAGCAGAATTGATCATGATATCACCAGAATCATAATCTATTTTTAAACAGCAGGAATGGTCCCTTTATAAAATTACTGATTCATGCCAACACCCATCATAATGTCCCATTAATGGTTTTGCACTCACCAATACTGAAATCACAAAAACCCTTATCTTCTGTACAAATAGTCTTTTTTCTGTTTAGAATTTCTTCTGGGAAATGGTATAGAAAAGGTAAGATTTTCTTTGTTAAAGGTCACCTATGCCATGGGGTGCAAACAAGCCGTATTAGCAATTACATTTATTGGCCTAATGTTTATATAAGTGGGTATTAATTATTGGCAGAAATAGATAAAGGTAATGTTGGTCAGCCAGTGACTGCATCCAGATAGGCTCAGGCCATTTGTCAGTTTTTTGGATAATTGTTTTTAGTTGTCCTTTGTGTCTGGTTTTCCATTATTTTTTACTTCATAGCTCCTGCATTCCTTTTTTTCAACTGTTATATTTATATATTTATGGTTTATATGTGTGGTGTTTGTGGTGTGTGGTGTGTGTAAATATATATAATATATATATATATCTATAATATCGTAATATAAATATTATAATATATGTATATATAATATAATATATAATATATATTATGGTATATAAACTATTATATATAAACTGATATTTATATATATTAATTATATATTATATATTATATATAAAATATAATATATATATATATATATTTAATATACACATATATAATATATATATATATATATATTATATTCTATATCAATATAATCTCATATATTTCTATAATTCTCTTTATATACCTCCATATATCTATTATATATACTCGTACTATATAATATCTCTATATATATCGATAATCTTTTTAATATATACTACTTTATATACATCATGTATATATATATATTCTTATCTATATATATAATACCTTATATCTATATATCCCTCTCAATATAATCTATATATATCTATATAACAACACCACACACACACACACACGACACCATATAAACATAAATTATATAACTATACAACGTTTGAAAGGATACAGAGCTATGAAGTAAAATAATTGAAACCCAGACCAAGACAACTAAACAATACGCAAAACCTGACAATGGCCTGAGCTATCTTGGATGCAAGTCACTGCCTGACCAACATACCTATCTATTTCTGTCCAATTAATTCAATACACTATATCCAACATTAGCACTAAATTGTATTGCGATTTATCGGTGGTTTGCACCCCCCATGGGCATAGTGACCTTTAACAAAGAAAATCCTTTTCTATACATTCCAAGAAGAAAATTCTACAGAAAAAAAGACTTAATTTTGTACAGAGTACAGGTTTTTGTGATTTTCCAGTATTGGTGAGCAACATTAATGACATTATGAGGTGTTGTGCATGAATCAGTAGTTTATAAAGACATTCTGCTGGTTTCTCAATAGATATGATTCCTGGTTTGATATCATGATCAATTCTGCTCTGACACAGCCTTGTGATAGGGTTCACTTGAACGCATCACGAGGGTAGGAGAACATTACCTTTCTGTTATTTAATTAAAGTCAAAATATAATTTACAGAAGGTCTTATCCCCTCCTCTATGAACAAAGGATCCTGGAAGACTTCTGACCTTCCCCTCCGACTCATTTTTGATGACTCACTGTTAACAATTCACAAAGAAATTTCCACCAACTCCACACAGCATTCCACTATGAAAGAATATCGCAAAAACCGATAGTAAAAAAACAAAATCTTTTACTCCTGGTCCTGAATCTGCCTGAAGTTTTGCCAGATAGCACTACGCGACTTACACACAATCAATATGGTCGGAGATATGCAGAAATTAAATCTTCCTAAGGGCTTCCCTCCCCTTTCATCTAAGGGCACAAAGCGATACAACTGAGAAAGGACTACTTTGATAGGAACCTCAAACGCTATATTTAGGTATCTCAACAGCAAAGATTGAAAAATGATGTCAACAACAACCGTCTACTATTAATCTACATTATTCGGTCTACACTCGCCCAATACCGAGAATAACCTTTTAATATTATAGGCGACACTCTTAAATTCGCTTACCTTTTTGAGTGGAAAACTGTTTTTCCTAGGCTTTCTCTGTAGGTTAAACAGCGTCCCCATTTTTGTTAAAGATGTCTCAGCTCCCCGGGTCCTTTGTCACTTGGCCCTGTAAGGCGAGGCGCTTACACTTACAATAAAAAATTTTTAAAACAAAATTATATAATATAATATTTTAAAAAATTTTTTAAAAAAAAATTTTTAATATTTATTTAAAATAAAAAATTTTAATATTTATTGTATTATCCTATTTTTAATATATTTTTATAATTTATAATAATATATATTAAAATTTATATATATTTTTTTTTGGGTGTTGGGGTTGTGTGTGTGTGTGTGGTGTGTGGTGTGTGGTGGTGGTGTGTGGTGTTATGTGTTGTGTATTGTTTTGGTTGTGTATGTGTATGGTATGGTGTGTGTGTGTGGTGTGTGTGGTTGTGTGTGTGTGTGTGGTGTGTGTGTGTGTATAAGAAATCCATATATACTCACACAAAGGTGTCGTATGTTTAGTTGATACGAATATATACATACACACATGTGTGTGTTTTATGTACAATATATGCATAATATAAAAAAATTTTTATATATATTATATATATAATATAATATATTTTATATATATATTTTATATAAATATAAACATACTCGTATATGTATTTTTGGTATAATATAATAAATATATATATATAATTTTATATATATTATTATATATATATTGTGTGTGTGTGTGTGGGGGTGTGGTGTGTGTGTGGGTGTGTGTGTGTGTGTGTGTGTGTGGGGGTGGTGTGTGGTGTGTGCATGTAATATGTATGTTTATATGTACATGTATGTATGCACACAACACACCACACACCCACACACACACACACACACACACACACACACACACACCACACACACACACACACAAAGATATATAATAATTATATATATTAATATATATATATATAATATATATTTGTTGTGTGTGTGTGTGTTTTGCGCGCGTGCGTGTGGGGTGGTGTTGTGTGGCATACATACATGTACATATATACTACATCCCCAAACACAACACACACACCACACACACAACACCCACACACACACACACACACACACACACACCCCACACACACACATACACATACACAACCACAACACGCACACAACGCACACCAACAACACACACACCCACACACACCCCACACAAACACACAACACATTTTATATTTTTATATTATATATATATATTATATATATATATATATATATACACACACATTTATTAAAATATAATTATATATATATTATATATTTTATAAATATATATATATATATTACACAGTATATATATGCATATAATATATTATATAAATATATTATATATATATATAATTATTTTTAATTAATATTACATATATATTATAATTATAATTATTATATATATATATTGTGTGTGTGTGGTGTGTGGTGTGTGTGGTGGTGTGGTGTGTGTGGGGGTTGGGGGTGTGTGTGTGTGTTGTGTGTGTGTGGGGGTGTGTGTGTTGTGTGTGTGTGTGTGTGTTGTTTTTGGTGTGTGTTTTGTTTTTGTGTGTGTGTTTATGTGTGTGTGCGCCCCCGGGGCATGCGGGTGTTTGCAGACATTAGTGGGTTTCATATGTATATATGAATATATGTATACACAGATGAATTTGTAAATAATAACACACTTTGGGGTGTAGTTTGATGTGTAACGCAATATAATACAACTTATATGTTGCAACATGTGTGTGCTTTTATTAATAGGGTTATATAATGTTTATATATACAAAATATACATACTGTTTTCTATCTATTATCTATCTAATATTAATATATATATATGTATATAAAAAATATATATAATATATATTATATATATATATATATATTATTATATATTATATCTGTGTGTGTTGTGTGTGTGTGTGTGTGTGTGTGTGTGTGTGTGTGTGTGTGTGTGTGTGTGTGTGTGTGTGTGTGTGTGTGCGCGCGTGTGTGTGTGTATGTACATATATGTAAATATTTTTTTCATGTATGTATGCACACACACATTTATACAACACACACAGCACACACACACACACACACCCCGCCAACCCCACACACACACCCCACACACACACACCCACACACACACACACCCCCACGCACACCCACACCACACCACGCCCCAAAACACCAACACACACACACACCCCAAACACACACACACAAAACACACACACACCACCAATATATATATATATATATAATATATATATTATATATTAATTTATATACATTATCACCCACATACACCATCACACAACACACCACCACACACACACCAAAACACACACCCAAACCCACACACACACACACATGATGTATACGTTTATATTACATACACACATGTGGTGTATTTATGTAAATATATGCATATATATTAATATATATATATATTAATAATTAAATAAAATTAATATATATATATATACATATAACTACTCGATATGTAGTATTGTATATGTATATATATATATATATTTTAAAATTTATATTATATATATATATGTGTGGTGTGTGTGTGTGTGGGTGTGTGTGTGTGTTTTTTGTGTGTTGTGTGTGGGGTTGTGTGGGGTGGGGTGTAAATTAAAAAAAAAAAAAAAAAAAAAAAAAAAAATAAAATATATAAAATTAATATTTTTTTTTTATATATATATATATTTTATATAACATATAATATATTAATATTTATATAATTATATATATATTTATATATTATATATTATATGAAGTTTACCTAAAAACCCCGGCACCCCCCGGGGAAAAAGGAAAAGGGGGGGGCCCCCACGTACTCATCCAAGAGCATCACAACATGAAAACTAAAATTAAGTATATGCTGGACCACGGGGCTCAGACAGAACCTCCCCTTTTTAAAAGAAGAAGATTATTACATATTTATATATAATATTAATATATATATAAAATAATATAATATAACATATATATATAACATATATATATATATACATTTATATATAATTTAAATATTTGTAATTGTGGTGTGTTGTGTGTGGGGGTGTGTGTGTGGGGTGTGTGTGTGGTGTGTTGTGTGGGTGTGTAGTATGTATTTATGTATGTGTACGTACAACACACAACACCCCCACACACACCAACCCCCCACAAAACACACACACACACCCACACATATCTATATATATATTAATTATATATATTAATATATATATATATATATATATACACACACACACAACAACAATTTTATATATTATAATAAATAATATATAAAAATATATATATACACAAAAAATATATAAATATATATATATATATAATATTTATATATTATATAAAAATACAATATATTATATATATATTATATATATATATATATATAATAAAAGAGAGAGAAGAGGGGGGAAGAGAGGAGGGGAAGAAGAAAAGAGAGATAGATAATAGATAGTAGATAGATGAGAGAGAGAGAGAGAGAGAGAGAGGAGAGAGAGAGAGAGAAATATTATAATAATATACAATTTTTTACTTTAACATATAATCCCTACTATCTATCTATTTTATTATCCATTATTATTTTAATATAAATATATATAATATTATAAAATAATTTTTAAAAATTTTAATAAATATATATATATATTATTATATATATATATATAAAAAATTATATATATATTTTTATTATATATTTATATATACACACACACACACAAAACAATGCACTTTCTAAATCTTTCACGGATATGAATACTTAAAAAGTGCCATACCTTTTTCCCCAAAATTTTTTTTTTCACCCCGGCGCTTGCAGTTTTAAAGCATGACCGCCGATGCCACTACCCAAAAGATTTTCCTTTCACAGTGATTCCTAACCTTTTTTTTTATTTACAAGAAGCTCTTTTGCTGCGAAAAAAAGGAGGCCACTGTCTTCCTTCTGGGGGAGCAGAAAAAAATCTAACGCCATAAAAAGAATAATTCTTTGTTTTCCCCCTGTTCGTTGGATAATTTGCAGATAGGTACTAAAAGAAAATAAAGCCGTTCTACGTGAATTTTTAGGGTTTTAAGTTATTCGTTTCCCCCAAGAGTGAAAGGAGATTAACACTCCCAACCAAAAAAAAAAGTCTCTTCCGTGGCTTCTGCATTCCTCAGAGTACTTTCTGATATGTTGTTTTTTTTAGTTTATAGATTAAAATGGGTTTTTTTTAGAGGATATTTTAAATTTTGAAAGGGGGCTTAAAAAGGTAAAGGCTTTGATAACCGAAAAGTCGATAATATCGTAATGAAAAAAATTGTCAACTTTTATAATTTTTTCTGAAAGTTAGATTTTAATCAGATTTTCAAAAAAAATACAACGTCAAATCATGATACATATATGCAACATTAAAAATTTGGATAGAATCTGGAGATATTTAATTTAACGATTTATGTCGTGGTCTACGGAAGCAAAATACGTATTAAATTTATCAAATTTTCCCCAAATATATACTTTTTAAAAACCAAACTATTGGAACATAAAGCTAAAACCAATTCCCCAAAAACAAAAGTTTTCACCCAAATATCGTTTTTTACCCTTCGAAAGTATTCGAACAATTAACATGGAGTGTAAGCGCCCCCATTACAGGGCAAGTGACAAAGGGGGAAGCGAACTCTTTTAAAAAAATGACGCTTGTTTAACTACAGAGAAGCCTAGGAAAAAAAGTTTTCCACTCAAAAGGGAACAAAAAAAGGTCGCCTATAATTAAAAAGGTTTTTCGGTATTTGGGGGATTTTAGAACGAATAAGTAGATTAAAAGACGTTGCGGGTTGACATCATTTCAAACTTGCTGTTGAGATGGACTAAATATAGCGTTTTTAGGTTTTCCCTTTTCAAAGTATCCTTCTCTTGTATCCCTTTTTGCCCCTTTGATGAAGGAGGGAGCCCTAGGAAAATTAATTTTTTCATACTCCCGACCCTTTGGTTTTTTAATGCGTAGGCTATCTGGCAACTTCAGCAGATTTTAGACCAGAGTAAAGTTTTGTTTTTTACTATAGATTTTTTTTCGATATTCTTTTCATAGGGAATGTGTTGGGGGGTTGGTGAATCTTTGTGAAATTTTTTAACCAGTGAGCACAAAATGAGTGGAGGGAAGGGAGAAGTCTTTCCTGTCTTTGTTCATAGAGGAGTGGGTAAAACCCCCTGTAATTATATTTTGACTTTAATTAAAAAAAATAATTTTCCCTACCCTCCTGAGCTTTTCAAGTGAAAACCCCTTTAAAGGCTGTGTCAGAGCAGAATTGATCAGATATCAAACCCGAACATATCATTTAAACAGCAGGAATGTCTTTTTAAAATTACTGATTTATGCCAACACCCATCATAAGTCATTAATTTGCCCAATACTGAAAAACACAAAAAACCCTTATTCTGTACAAAAAAGTCTTTTTTTTGTTTAGAATTTCTTCTTGGAATGTATAGAAAAGGTATTTTCTTTTTTAAAGGGCACCTATGCCATGGGGTGCAAACACCGTAAATTGCAATACATTTTGTAATGTTTATATAAATGGGGATAATTTTTGGCAGAAATAGATAGGTATTTGGTCAGCGTGACTGCATCCAAAATAGCTCAGGCCATTTTTCGTTTGGATATTGTTTTAGTGTCTTGGTTTGGGGGTTCATTATTTTTTTCTTCATACTTGATTCCTTTTTTAACTGTTATATTTTATATTTATGTTTATATGTGTGTGTTGGGTGTGTGGTTGTTATATAATATATATATATATATATATATTAATATATAATAATATATTAAAATATATAATATATAATATATATTTTGTATATAAATATTAAAATAAAATATAATTTTTATATATTAATATATATTATATATATTATATTATATTGTGTATATAAAAATAATATATATAAATTTTATTACACATATTTAATATTATATAATATATATATATATATTTTTATATATAATTAATTTTTTTATATTTTTTATATACTCATATATTATTAATATATTATATATAAAATTATTTTAAATATATTTTTAATATTATATTTTTATACATCAATTATATATAATTTAATTTTAAAATATAAATTATATTATATATTTATATAATTATATATATTATATTAAAACACCACACACACACACACACCACCATATAAAAAATAAAATTTTAAATAAAAGTTTTTAAAAGGGAACGAGCTATGAAGTAAAAAAAATGAAACCAGACCAAGACAACTAAAAAAATACCAAAACTGACAAGGCCTGAGCTATCTTGGATGCAGTCACTGCTGACCAATACCTATCTTTTCTGTCAATAATTTAACCCCCTATATAACATTGCACTAAGTATGCAATTATCGGTGTTTGCCCCCCATGGATAGGGGACCTTTAAAAAAGAAAATCCTTTTCTATACATTCCAAAAAGAAATTCTAAAAAAAAAGATTATTTCAGAGTAAAGGTTTTTTTGATTTCAGTATTGGGAGAACAAAATTTAAAGAATTTTGAGGGTGTTGTGCAGAATCAGTATTTTAAAGACATTCTGCTGTTTAAAAAGATATGATTCTGGTTTTATATATGATCAATTTGCTCGACACAGCCTTTGATAGGGTTCACTTGAAAAAAAAATCAGGGGGGTAGGAGAAAAATTACCTTTTGTTTTAATTAAAATCAAAAATAATTACAGAGGTCTTATCCTCCCCTAGAACAAAGGATCTGGAAGACTTCTGCCTTCCCTCCACCATTTTGTGACTCATGGGTTAAACAATTCCAAAGATTCACCCAAATCCACACAGCATTCCACTATGAAAAAAAATATCGGGAAAAACAAGTAAAAAAAAAAAACTTTTTCTCTGGTCTGAATCTGCTGAAGTTGCCAGATAGCACTACGCGATTACACACAATCAATATGGTCGGAGATATGAGAGAAATTAATCTCCTATGGCTTCCCTCCTTCATCTAAGGGCACAAAGCGATACAACGAGAAGGATAACTTTAGATAAGGAACCTCAAACGCTATATTTAGTCCATCTCAACAGCAAGATTGAAATGATGTCAACAGCAACGTCTACTATTAATCTACATTATTCGTTCTACAATCGCCCAATACCGAGAATAACCTTTTTATATTATAGGCGACACTTTATTGCTTACCTTTGGAGTGGAAAACTGTTTCCTAGGCTTCTCTGTAGTTAAACAAGCGTCATTTTGTTAAAGAGTCTCAGCTTCCCCCTTTGTCACTTGCCCTGTAATGGCGGGCGCTTACACTACCAATGTTAATTGTTCGAATACTTTCAGAAGGTAAAAAACTGAGTACTTGGGTGAAAACTTTTTGTTTATTGGAATTGGTTTTAGCTTTATGTATGTCCAATAGTTGTCGGATTATTAAAAAGTATATATTTGGGAATAATTTGAGTAAATTTAATACGTATATTTGCTTCCGTAGCATCCACGACATAAATCGTTAAACTTAAATATCTCCAGATTCTATCCAAGAGTTTAATGTTGCATACTATGTATCATGATTTGACGTTGTATTTATTTGAAATATCTGATTAAATATCTAACTTTCAGCAAAATTATGAAAGTATGACAATTTCTTTCATATACATATTAGGATTTTTTCGGATTATCTAAAGCCTTATCCCTGTTTAAAGACCCTTTCTAAAAATTTAAAAAAATACCCTCTAAAATAACCCATTTTAATCTTAAACCTACAAAAAAAAAAAATATCAGAAATGACCTAGGAATGCAGAAGCCACGGAAGAGTACATTTTTTTTTTGGTTGGAGTGTATATTCCTTTTCACTTTCGGGAACGAACAACTTAAACCCTAAATAATTCACGTAGAAGGGTTTATTTTCATTTGTACCGTTCTGCAAATTTCCCAAAACGAAGCCGAGAGAGGAAAAAAAGAATTTTTCATTGATGGCTTAGATTTTTTTTCGCTCTGCCCAAAAACGGAAGACGTGGCCCCTTTATTGGGAAGCAAAAGAGCTTCATTGATAACATAAAAAAAAGGTTCAGGAACAGCTGTGAAAGGAAAATCTATTGGTAGTGGTCGCGGTCAGCTTTTAACGCAAGCGTCGGGGTGAAAAAAAAAAAAAGATGGGGGGTAGGTATGGCACTTATTAAGTTTCATATCCGTGGGAAAAAATTAGAAAGTGCATTGTGTGTGTGTGTTGTGTATATATAATATATATTTTATATATATTTTTAATATATAAATATATATTTAAAATATATATATAATATATTATAAATTTTTATATATATAATATATAAATTTTATAATTATATATATAAAATTTAATGGATAGATAGAAGATAGTAGATAGATATATGTATTTTTATGTATAAATAGGTTTTATATTATTAATTTATCTCTCTCTCTCTCTCTCTCTTCTCTCTCTCTCTCTTCTCTCTATCTTCTTCTATCTATCTATCTATTTTCCCTCTACTCTCTCTCTCTCTTTTTCCTCTCTTCTCTCTCTCTCTCCTTTTTATATAAATTTTATATATATATATATATATATTTTTTTAAAAAATATATATATTTATATATATATTTTATTATTTTTTGGATATAAATATATTTATATATATATAAATTTAAATATTTTGTGTGTGTGTGTGTGTTAAAAAATATTTTTATATATAAAATAATATATTATATATTATATTATATATATATGTGGGTTGTGTGTGGGTGTGGTGTGTGTGTGTGTGTGTGGTGTGTGGTGTGTGGGGGTACTACACATAAACATACCCTACATAACACACACACACCCCCACACACACACACACACACACCAAAAACACACACCACACACCACCACACATATATACATAATTTTATATAATATATAATATATGTATAAATATATATGAATAATTTATTATAATATATATATATATTAAAATATTTTATATATATATTATATATATATTATTTTGTAAAATTTTCTTCTTCTTTTAACGGAGGTTATGTCCCGAGCCCCGTGGTCACAGCATGATACTTAATTGTAGTTTTCAGTTTTTTGGGTGTCTTGGGGAGTACGGGTAGGGGGCCCCCTTTCCTTTCCCCGGAGGGGTGCCGGGTTTTTTTGGTAAATATTATAGATAATATAATATATATTATATATTATATATGGTAATAAAATAAAATATTTATGTATATATATTATATATAATATATATATTTTAAAAATTAAAATAATATTAATATTTTTTTTTTTTTTTTTTTTTTTTTTTTTAAAATTTTCACACACCCCCACACAAACACACACCACACCACAACACACCACACAAACCACCCCACAAAAACACACACACAAATAAAATAAAATAATATATTAATTAATATATCTATATTACATTTAAAATACATAAAACAAGATTTTATATGTATAATTATTTTATTATTTTTATAATTAATAATTAATATATAATAATATATATAATGCATATATATGTACATAAATACACCACATTGTGTAGTTTTTAAAACGTATAATACATGTGTGTGGGTGTGTGTGTGTGTGGTTTTGTGTGTGTGTGTGTGTGTGTGTGTGTGGTGTGGTGTGTAAAGTGTGTTTTGGTGGGTATTTTTATGTATATAAAATATATATATATAATTAATATATATATAATATTTATATATATATATGTGTGTGTGTGTTGTGTGTGTGTTTTTGTGTGTGTGGGTGTGTGTGTGTGGTGTGTGTGCGTGGGTGTTGTTTGTGTTGGGTTTTGGGTGTGTGTGTGTGTGGGTGTGTGTGTGTGTTGTGTGGTGGTGTGTGTGTGTGGTGTGTGTGTGTGGTGTGTGTGTGTGCGTGTGTGTGTATGTATAAAATTGTGTGTGCATAAAACATGAAAAAAATATTTACATTATGTACTACACACACCCACGCGCGCACACACACCAACACAACAACACAACACACACACCCACACACACACACACAACACACACACACACACACCACACACACACCCCACACCAGATATATATATATATATTATATATATAATATTATTATATAAATATAATTTTATATATGATAACATAATATATATAATATATAAGATAGAAGTAGAAAAATAGAAGATAGAAAAAATTATTTTTAAAATTTTACATAATATACACATTTATAATAAAAAGCACAAAACAGTATCAAAACATAAAGTGGTATGTATATATTGCGTATACATACATACAAAAATACACACACGTGTGATATATATGTACAATTACTGTGTATACAATTGACATATACTATAGATACCACACATATATGTCGCAAACACACGCATGAGACGCACACACACATAAACCCCACACACAAACACCAACACACACACACACACACACCCACACACACCCACACACTCACACACAAAACCACCCCCACACCCCCACACCACCCCACACACACACCCCCAAAACAACACACAAAACACCACACCACACACACACACACACAACACCCAAAAATTTTAAATTTTAATATAATATATAAAAATATATAATATAATACTAATTAATTTTATATATAAATATATATTAATTTTATATATATATAATAAATTTTTAAATAATATATATTATATAATATTATTTGTTATATTATATAATATTATAATAATATAATATTTATATTATAAATTTATATATAATATAATAAATTGGATAAATTTTATATTTATATATAATAATATAATATATATTAAAATTGTGGTGTAATATATAATAATAAAAATATTATATATATATAAATATATATATATATTTAT
Organism: Penaeus monodon; assembly: GCF_015228065.2. Taxonomy (NCBI): domain Eukaryota; kingdom Metazoa; phylum Arthropoda; class Malacostraca; order Decapoda; family Penaeidae; genus Penaeus; species Penaeus monodon. The sequence continues at coordinate 62,060 of NC_051398.1, read as the reverse complement.
GGGTGGGGGGGGGTTTTGTTGTGTTGGTGTGGTGTGTTGTGTGTGTGTGGTGTGTGTGTTGGGGTGTGTGTGTGTGTGTGTGTGTGTGGGGGGGTGTGTGTGTGGTATGTATGTATTATGTACATTTGTATGCGCCACCACAACCCCCCAACACACCACGCGCCCCACACACACCACACACACACAAAAAAAAAATAAATTTT
>NC_051398.1:43670-61757 GCF_015228065.2 Penaeus monodon | reverse complement strand
CATGCACATACATATGTATATGATACACAGAGGTATATGTACATAACATAGATATATATTTACATATATACAAAATACACACACACACACACACACACACACAACACACCAACACACACCACACACACACACACACACACACACACACACACACACACACTCACTCACTCTTTGTGCTTGTGTGTACGAGTATATTTCTGCATACATACACATACATATACACAAAAATAATGATAAGAATAGACTGTGGAAGTGGTAGTATGTTCCCTTATCAGTTCAGGGGAAAAATGCTTATAGAGTCTAAGGCTCGATTAACATTATTTATGAGAATGTAAGTGGGCATATAATAATAATAGTAATGATGATGATGATAATAATAATATAACATAATAATAATAATAATAATAATAATAATAATAATAATAATGATAATCATAAGAACAACAACAATTATAATAATAATAATAACATTAATAATAATAATGATAATGAAGATGATGATAATAATAATAATAATAATAATAATAATAATAATAATAATAATGACAACAACAACAATAATATTAATGATAATAATAATACCAATCTAGAATATCATTGACTACATTTACCTGTTTGTCGCGTGGTGATTGTGTTTCTTCTTCCTCCTTAACTCATTTCCCTGAATAGCCTGTAATGATATTGGCCATAACAAAACAGAAAAACATTCACATATATCCCGAAATAGCATTACCATGTCAAGATAATGATTCCTCATATATATATATATATAAAAAAGCAATAACATATCATGGCAATATTAACCTGTAAAAGGAGGTTAGGAAATGACATGAAAAATTTCAATGGCATCATCAAATAAAAAGGTAAGAATAAGGGATCATTTCTAGTAGCATAATTGCAGAGAAAATAATATGAATAGTAGGCACACACAGCCTTCAAAGAGTAAGAATGCACATTCTGAGAGGTCAGCGAAGCCCACCCTAGCTACCGCCATCAAAACATTTGAGATTTTTCCCTAGCACAGCAATAAAACCTACAGTTATCTTGTACAAGGTATATTTTTCACATTAGGCATAATTAATGAAAGATTAACCACGTGGCATATTTACAAGATTTGATCAAAAATAATAAATGGCTGAGTTAGCAAGAACCCTCAATACACAAGTCACGATAATATTTGGAGATATAAGTGACACGAAAATCATTGTACATCTTGAAGTATGCAGCAGCTTCATACCATCCTTATGAATAGCATCTCATATCATCGGGGAACATCATGACATCACGAATAAGATATCGCAACATGATACATTTTGAGTCCAACAACCCACAACTGAAGTCTTCAAGGCAACAACAAATGGTTCTGAAAAAGACAAATCAACACATTGTTCTCTCAGTTTATAGTTTCTTCCCTGTAAAAAAGATACAGGTTAGCTTGAAAGATATTGGAACTTGGCAGGCTAGGGCTCACTTACCCTCCAGCAGACCTACCATGTTGGCTGGACCCTGGTGTCGAAACCCCAATCATCTTCTATCTGGAGGCTGCAGGGCTGTGAATAAGCCAACTTGAGCACTTGACTCTCCAACTGGTCTTAACTGCTGCACAAAGGACACTAGTAACACCAGTGTAACTCCGACGTCAGTGAAGGTGGTGTTGGTAGAGGGGTGTGGCCTTTCAAAGCCAGCCAGCCAGGTACTTCAGAGTGCAGCAAGCTACTACTAGTCATATTCGCAATTTGTCATGAACAGTCATATGAAACTGTCAAATAGTTTTAAGGTGGCAAACAGTAAAGTCAGACCTGATTTATGCTTGTTTTGAGTTACAAGTGATTTAAAAGTCAATCTTACTTTTCTCAAAATAATAAAACTGAGGTACTTGACAACACATATAAGCACATTCAGATCTGACAAAACCTGAAAAGAAGATGAAGACAAAGAGATGAAGAAAACAGGGACAGAAATGAATGGAGTAAGAAGGCAGAGGTAAAGGGAAAGAGATGAAGACAGTGAGGGGAAGGAGGGAGGGGGAGGGAGAGAGAGAGAGAGAGAGAGAGAGAGAGAGAGAGAGAGAGAGAGAGAGAAAGGAGAGAGAGAGAAAGGAGAGAGAAAGGAGAGGGAGAGGGAGAGAGAGAAAGGAGAGGGAGAGGGAGAGAGAGAAAGGAGAGGAGAAAGGAGAGAGAGAAAGGGAGAGAGAGAGAGAGAGAGAGAGGAGAGAGAGAGAGAGAGAGAGAGAGGAGAGAAAGAGAGAGAGAGAGAGAGGAGAAAGGAGAGAGAGAGAGAGAAGAAGAGAGAGGGAGAAGAGAGAGAGAGAGAGAGGAGAAAGGAGAGAGAGAGAGAGAAAGGAGAGAGAGAGAGAAAGGAGAGAGAGAGAGAGAAAGGAGAGAGAGAGAGAAAGGAAGAGAGAGAGAGAAAGGGAGAGAGAGAGAGAGAGAGAAGAGAGGGAGAGAGAGAGAGAGAGAGAGAGAGAGAGAGAGAGAGAGAGAGAGAGAGAGAGAGAAATCAAACCTTAAAAAAATAAAAAATAAAAAATAAAAAAATAAAAAAATAAATAAATAAATAAGATAAAAATACGTAAAGGATGCGAGACTTACCTTCAACCTAGAAGAGGTGGAGCTGCAACCCCGTGCAAATCTAGCAATCTAATATCCTTGGTTAAATGTAGGATTATACATCGGCGCTCCAGGGCCACTGCCTGGCGGACCACCAGCACCACCCTGGAAAGACAAAAACATTAGAAATTTTAGTATCAATATCATCTGAGTTTGTTTACATTAACCTACAGTATTCATACTTGTCTCTCCTTGCATTTAATCCCAACACAAAAATGATTGTCATGGGAAGACAAGGGTCTTCTATCCTGAATTGCCAGCAGATTCTACATTTAATCAAGGTTACTATGGGTGCCATACACTAAATTGTCAGAGAAACCATACCCTCTGAAGATCTGAATGACTCATGTGCAATGTTCATGTACTTACCCACCTATTAATACCTATATGGTTTATAATCAACCTTCTAAAGTTCAATAATGTTAAAAACTGGAAACGAAAATTTAACTAATCTGAAGTCATAAGCACTTTACTGAGGATGTTAATGTTTTAAATGTTTATCACAAAACAATGCAGTAAAGGACATCATTTCTGAACGAAGCATATTTATTTGTTTTGTAACAAATATGACTAACCAAGAACAAATTACACTAATCTGAAGCACAACAGACAAAGAACTATGGTGTATAAGCTAGATCTATTCCAGTAACCTTTAACCATCTACATAAATCAGTATACAGAAGGAAGGCAAAGAGGAAACAGCATGGGGAGTTAATTATGCTCTTCATTTAACATTAAACAACATATCAAGATACAATGCCTATAAACACTGGATAACTACAAAAGAACATAAAGAAATGAAAATACCATCATATCCAAGTTGTTTGTAATGTAATATCATAAGCTGCTCTTTTCAAGAGGATGGGTGTTTCCCTAGCATTTGACCTCCCCTCTATGTAGCCTATATAATTACTTTATGGTATAGGGTAAACTAAATTAGGTACACCATAGTATCCTACATATTATGCTGTATGTTGGTTCTCAACTACTGTTGTTTTGGCAGTCTCTCCTGCAGTACAATGAACTAATGATGTTAACCCAATGACAACAGGAGATCCAAGTGCCATAATGAAAAATGCTTCAGGGACCATTTGGACTTATCTGCTCAAGGGGAAAAATCAAAAGCAGAGGAAACACAAGATTACCCCATTTCTTTACGTTCTTGGCTGAAGTATAAACAAATTCTTTTGGACAATGAGGTTAAAGTGAGGCTATATGCCTAATGTTGAGAGGCTATTTCTCCTCAATAAATGCAGCCAGAAATAAACAAGCACACAGCTGTTTAGTTAGCATAAATAAACATCCCATGTGACAAGGCAAACTACCATGATGTGGTAGCATGAGTGGGTTCATGATTTTGATAGCTTGTGATAGTTATTCAACATCTTAACTTTTCTCTTAAAAGTGTATATATGCCTCAGAATCCTTCAACAATTTTGGCCATCCTCAAATGTATAGGTTTAATCATAAACTGTGAACATCCTTAGTGTGAAAAAATGGATAGCTACACAAACACCAATATAATGCCATCAGCTTCATAGCCTTGAAAGCGGGGAGTGGCAGCTGACTATAATATACTTCCAGTGTTTATTTATCTGTACACATGTTTATAAAGACCTCAATATCACTATAATTACTATCTTCAGTAAAGGGACTAAAAGTGTTTAATATCCTCTAAGTTAAGTAGTTGCATATTTCCAAATGGGCAAAAAAATATAGATTAAGTATAATTGGATTTAGAATGCTATTCCTAATACAGATACTGAAATAGCAGCTTAGAATCCAAGGGCCTACATTTCCAATGGGTATGTTTTCCTTGTACCTGTCTAAACTAACTTCCCCTGATACTACATTTACTACTAACTGTAAACCTTTTAGAAGGCAGGAAGTAGGTTATCTAATGCCCTGCTTTCCCATGACACAATTCTTTTTTTGTGTGTGTACCTATATGTTAAGCTCTGTTTTTTTTTGTTTTTTTGACATTTGCATTAATGGAATACAAATACTTCTGATACATAATTGAAGGAGACAATATATGAAAGCTACAGGTAAAAAAACATATATATATATATATATATATATATATATATATATATATATATATATATATATATATATATATATATATATATATATATAACAATCAAAATTCAAACATGGAGAAAAAAGAGAAAATGGCTATTACAGCAATATCATAAAACAACTGATAATGCTTATAACAATAACACGCACATGTTAATATCCTGAGTGATGATAATTTTACTTGTATCTCAATAGGAGTAATAGCGATATGTGTATCAGAACATCGTATCAAAATAATCAAAATAAAAATATTAATAATCATAATAACGTAAAACATCTTGAACAAGGATGCACTAATCAATAATAATCAGTAGTTGTTGTACAAACAGTACAAGTGACAATGATTCCCATACTGATGAGATGATGAATGTAATGATAAAAATAACTGTACTGCCTTAAGCAGCACAAGTTTCCAAATCTCCAAAGTAATCTTATTGCTACTAATAATAAGGAAATCAAGGTTCCCTACTCTTCTGCCATTTAGCCTCCAAACACACACACACACAATACATGCAGACACCAAAGTGTCAAAATCCAGGAAGAGCCAGGGTGTTAAATAATAATTACGAAGTTCAAAATGCACCACCTAAAGAAAGTAGGAACAAAATGTTATGATTAAAAAGGGATTCTATATCATGGTGTTACAGTATCAAATTTAAATTTGTCATTATGTTGACTGAATCCTTAGATCTCGGCAGAGTTGGCCATACATGGCCACTTCTGGAATCAGAAGTTTATTATTAGAATGCCAGTATGCAAGACACAAAGAAAATGCTAACCTGTAAAAAGAACACTGACATGAATCTGATGCAGGCCAGTTTGTCTTCAAATGTGTACCCCTTTACTAACCTTAGCAGCCTTCAATTGCTGCTCAATTTTATCCGCCTCAGCGTGCATACCCTGTGAGCGGTAGTACTCTATCCACTGTTGGGAGTAGTCTGTCATGCCGGCACCTGTCTGCTGAGCAGGAACTTGACCGTTGACAGGTACTGCTGGTGCTGATGCTGGTGCTGCAGGAGCTCCTCCAAGCTGAGGTGGGGCACAGGGGACTGCCGTTGCCCCACCCAATCCTCCCTGGCCCAACAAACCACTCAGGGTCAGTTACCAACACAGCCAACCTACCTTAACATGCCACAATGCTACCAATCACTCCCAAGCCACCTCTTGGCTTATGGGGAATGATACTAACTTTATCATATACTAAATGAAAAGTTAATATTTCACTAATTCTTTCTGAAGACAAATTAATAGACAATTTAATGTGGTTACTTAAGCCCTTACATAAATAAAACTGATTAATAACAATAACTGTGATAATGATGATAATAATTGCAAGCAAATGAACTCAGAAACCAGAATTTTCATACAAGTACTTAAACCAAATATTACAAATTTATGATGCATATTTAGCTTAAAGAGTAATTCCCTGAATGATTCTAAAAGATATCTATTCTTAAGTACCACAATTTTCTGACTACAACATATGACGGATTAACCATTCTTACCGTTGCACTGAGTGGACCTCCATATTAAACAGACGTTCTGAACTAAACAAGACAACACTGAATATAAAATACTCAAGAGCCAAATACACAGATAGCATTAATTTTTACGATGCTTAAATAAATATCAGAATGTGCACACAATAATATATGAAGTAAAGTCAGTGTTACTCCACATGTACATGCATGTTTATGCATGTGCGCGCGCACACACACACACACGCACGTGCAGACACGCACGCACACACGCACACACATACCGATGGCATGTGTAAGTGCAGGTACAGGTAGTTATGTACAGGTGTGTGTGCAAAGTTGTAACCATAGCTGTCCAACAGTCAGTATGTATCTGAGTAGTTGTTGATGTCTGGCTGTTTAGCAGAGGGTGTGCTGGGATGTAGCTATGTATGTGTGTGCATTTGGGTGCATAGCTACAGTTGTGTACAGGTGTGTGCCTGAATGTGTGCAAGTGTTTGTGTGTGCAAGTGTTTGTGTGTGCAAACATGTTTGTCCATAAGTGTTAGCATGTTTGTATGTACCTGTTCCTGTGTCAGTGAGTGTAAATATGTTTGTCTGTGTGAGTGGGCATGTATGTGGTGGGTGCATGCGAGTGTGAAGTATATCAATGCATAAAAATGCCCAAACATACATCCACGTACCCACCCAAAACACACACACACACACACACACACACACACACTTTTAAGTTTGCATTGGAATAAAAAGAAGTATATTTAAATATTTACAGAATTCCAATGCATGATGATGAGAATATGCCTTTGGTGAGAAGTAATGGAAATTTGATGCTTTGTCCTAGAGAAATTTTAGACTACATAGCTTTTACAAAAAAAAAAAAAAAAATAATAATAATAAAAAAATAAAATTAAAAAAAAAATAAAATAAATATGTGAAATTAAATACATAAATAATGAGATGAGTATAAAGACAAATAAAAAATAAAATAAAGGTACTGTGCTAAAGGTGGTTTGGCACATATCATCATCTGACCAAAAAATTTGGCCCATTGGCTGTGGCCTGGCAATAACTTCTTGAATCTTGCAGCCACACCCCACCAGCTGGTTGTTCAGACACAATGATGATGCAGTTTGAGAGTTCACCTTTAGCAAAATGTTAAAACTTCAAAGTATTCATACAGAAGAATGTTTTTCATTTATTGAGTATGATGAAACAAAATCAACTGAAGGTCTCCCCCCTCCCCCCCCACACACATGTATGTGTTTATGTGTATGTATGTGTGTATATAACATATGTATATAATATAATATAATATAATATAATATAATTATATATATATATATATATATATATATATATATAATATACATCCCTTTGCCGACGGGTGGCATTTACGTACATGCCATGGCATGCCTAGACTATCTGCCGAGTGGCATGTATATACATGCCATGGTGGGCATGTATACATGGCCATGCCATGAGTTTTTTTTTGTAACAATTATGGCAAAATATAATTTTTTGGCCACTGAAAATGTAATTAAGTAGTTTTTAACACTTTTTCTCATTTTTCGTATACTATGCATTTGATAAAGGCTTCTCGGGCTTCCGAGGTTAGCGTCTAAAAAATTACGTCGGTAATCGACTACAGTGGCCGGAGATATTATATAGTATTCACGAAGTGATGACGTAAAACCATGTGAAAATACCAATATGTATTTTGGCAAAAAAAAAAAAAAAAAAAAAAATATATATATATATATATATATATATATATATATATATATATATATATATAAACACTGAATATAAAATTCTATCTATATGGAAGTGATAATATAAACCTGTTGAAACTAAAGTTATCTTATATAACTTGGAGGTTTCAACTCCATGATACCACACACTGATTATTTTATTCAGACTATAGAGCTAATAATGATCAAGTACGGAGTTTATATAACCTAGTCTTGATTTATCAGAAAATATGGCAAATAGAGATCTTAGAAAATAATAATACTGAAAATACAACATAGGCTCTTAGTATTATGAAGAAAAGGCAAGGGATACTGGTATATATATATATATATGTATATATATATATATATATACATATATATATATACATATATATATACACATAATAATTATATACATATATATATTATACTATAAATACATATATATTTATACATATATATATTTTAACATATATATATATTTTATACATATACATATACATATATATATTATATACATATATATATATATACATATAACCATATACAATATAAATAAAAACTATAATTATATATATATATATATATATAATATATATATATATATGCATATCATATATATATACATATATTATATATATATATGCATATCATATATATAATATATATATACATATATAATATATCATATGATATATATATATACATATATATATGCATATATATATACATATATATATATATGCATATAATAATACATATTATATATATGCTTCATATATATATACATAATATAATACATATACATATATATATGCATATACATATACTATATATCATATGCATATACATATATATATACTAATATACATATCATATATATTCATATACATATATATATGCACTATATATATATCTATGCATATACATATAATATATATATGCATATAACATATATATATATCATACATATACATATACATAATATAATCATATATAATATATATACATATATATATATATGCATATACATATACATATATGCATATACATATACATATCATATATATATGCATAATACATACTATATATGCATATACATATACATATACATATACATATACATATACATATATATATGCATATACATACATATATATATATATATGCATATACATATACATATATATATATGCATATACATATACATATATATATGCATATACATATACATATATATGCATATACATATACATATATATATGCATATACATATAATATATATACATATACATATACATATATATGCATATACATATATATATGCTATACATATAATATGCATATACATATACTTATATATATGCATATGCATATACATATATATATATGCATATACATATAATATATATGCATATACATATACATATATATATGCATATACATATACATATATATATGCATATACATATACATATATATATGCATATACATACATACATATATATATGCATATACATTAATATCATTATGCATATCATATCAATATACACATATGCATATACATATACATATATATATGCATATACATACATATATATATGCATATACATACATATATATATGCATATACATATACATATACTATAATAATATATCATATACATATATATGCATATACATATACATATAATATATATATGCATATAACATAACATATACATATATATGCATATACATATAATATATATTGCATATATATATACATATACATATATATGCATATACATATACATATATATATAGCATATACTTTATACATATACATATATACTATTACATATATGCATATACATATACATATCATATGCATATACATATACATATATATGCATATACATATACATATATATATAGCATACATATACATATATATATATGCATATACATATACATATATATATATGCATATACATATATATATATGCATATACATATACATATATATGCATATACATATACATATATATATATGCATATACATATACATATATATATAATGCATATACATATACATATATATATATGCATATACATATACATATATATATATGTGCATATACATATATATATATTGCATATACATATACATATATATATGCATATACATATACATATATATATTGCATATACATATACATATATATATATGCATAACATATACATATATATATATGCATATACATATACATATATATATGCATATACATATACATATATATATATGCATATACATATACATATACATATAATATGCATATACATATACATATATATAACATATATATATATATACATATATATATGCATATACATATATATATCATATACATATATATATAGAGAGAGATACATACAAACATGTATACATATATAATATAATATATATATATATATATATACACATATATGTATAGAAACATATCACACATGCACACAAGCACGCGCATACATGTACATGTGTGTGTGTGTGTGTGTGTGTGTGTGTGTGTGTGTACACAGACACCAAAGACATGACTGGTTTTCTCTTGTGTATTTTGTATGAACATAGATTGCTCCACAATTGCTCAACTACCAAGGAGCCAAATATTAGTCGTGCATGACCTAACCTGACTTCCTTTTTCTTTTCTTTTTTTTCCAAGAGCTATTAACCCATTGGATTCTGTGACCATGTCACAAAAAAATTGTCCGAGTACTGAGTGTTGGGAATATGCCATCAAGGGATGAGTGCACAAAACTCTTGGAGGAAGATTATACTCTGGGTATTTAGGAAGGGGCTTTTACATCATTTCCATGGGTAAATGAGGGTGCTAAGTACCATCCATGTGCAAAAGCTGGACCACCACCAGCATGACAAAAGGGCAAAATTTCCATGCTTAGGACCTATTCCTGCCTGCCATGACTGGTAACACAGGATGTTACAGAATATTGAACAAGAAAATATTTAAAAATTACACAAAACCTGTCATCTGTGTATTACCATCTTTACACACACACACACACACACACAAAAAAAAAAAAAAATGCAGGAGAGGCAAGGAATCTCAACACTGCACATGAGTGTTTGCTAGAGCTTGGCCTACAAGCCACGCACATGGGGGAATTGCCACTCAAGTAAGCCTGATGCCCAGATTTTAGGACAAGTGTGGACAGTGAAGCACCCAGGTCCAACATGTTAATACTGATGTTCTATTTACTCATTATCAAAATTATGATTGCTATAAAGTTGTTCAAAGTTAAAGTATGTGCCACAGTGACTGCAGACCTGTGTAGAGGAACATGACTACTGAGCTGCAGGATGGTGCCAGTTCCTTTCCTGCCTGAATTTGACCTCAACATGCAGCATACATCAGCATACTAGTACTCAATCATAGCTGAGCTGATTAAGAGGGGCAACCCAAGGCCTTGTGACTGCAAAGGTAGCACTCTACCACTGAGCCATGTCACCTCTTACTGATATTAAAAATACTAAAAGCAACGGAAGAAAAATCTGAAAATAAAAGAAAAGGGAAAAGTAGGTGAAGTAGATAGGACGAATAATTGACTTTTAGCTAATTAAGCAATTGTGGACCCATCTAAGATAAGGACAATTAATAAACAGAAAACACAGTGGACCTAATATTGCAATACTGGCAATGTTGAATTTACAGAAGTTAAAATTCAAATGGTAAACCCTACTAAACACCATAATACATATCTAAAATTTTCTGAATCTTTCTTTTCTAATACTATTATAATTCTTGTTATCATTATCATCATTGATGCTGTGACTATTGTTATGAACAAACTGAGAGTGTACTGAGGAGAAAAGAGTTGCCTCCACACTGTATTTTTACTATCTCTACACCTAGATAATTATAAATGCATCTAAATGCACACTTTATTAATTTACATCAGAAAAAATATTTCAGTATTTTATCTAAATATACCAACCTATCCCTTATTCTTTCACATGCAAGGGATAACTATAGTAACTTTTTTAACTTTCCTACCTACTTCCTTTCTTTTCCTTTTTTCATTACCAAATCTGTCTACATTACTCATTTATAATGACATAATACGTAATGTAAAAAAAAACAGACCGGGCAAGCCAAGAGGTACCTAATATGGCCACTAAACAGTTTTTCACTTGTTTGGGTCTGGAAGTGGTTACTGGGGAGAAACAGCCTTTTTGATGTTGGCACACAGATATTTATTTATTTATTATTATTATTTTTTTTTTTTGCCTCATTACCCAAACAATTGTTTACACTGCAGCAAAAAGGTAGACAGAGAGGTATATTGTTTTCTGCATATTTGAATAGTATATGACTGTACATGCACCCCAGGATGTGGGTCAGTATGTTATCAGAAGTTTAACCTTTTCCTGATGGGTCACTTGTACAAGCGTCATAACATACCACTTGGTCTGTGGGGTACGGCTGTACATGCGGTGATGCGCCACACCACGTGCAGCGGGATGTTCCGCTTCATGTAGTGGACTCCCACACCCAGTGTCTGGCCATTGCCAGAAATCACCAGATTACACCGAGATACTTGATACCCATCAGTATGGCAATAAGAATGTAAATTTTATTTCAAGTGCCATCTCTGATACATGCTGGAACTCTTCAAGTTATCAAAATGGTCTTGTCAGTTTATCAGGATCTTTGTCAGTAGTGCTCAATAGTGCTTCTTGAGAATGATAAACCAGTAATGAGTGATCAATTTTCGATAACAGAGATGCAACAAATCAAAGAGAATGACCATGGACATGCTACTTTCTTTAATATAACCAGGATTGTGAATAATGTACCAGAACCCTAAGGACAGGCTGTCAACGTAACATTCTACTGTGTTCTTGTACATCTGAGTGAGACAATTCCATGCAAACAAAATCAAACATTGGGTGAAGGCAACCAAATACTGCAAATGCCACTACCATTATCAATGTCATGGTTGCTCCACACAGGTCTACTAGCAGTATGTGGCTTCCTGCAACTTCTACCCTAATATAAGGGTTCACAGTTTAGACCTACCATTGGAGATTGAGCAACAATCAGAGATAATGTAAAAAAAAATCACTGCTAAGGAACTTTTCCAGGTGTGGCAAAAGCACTAAGAGTGATGTATCACTGCACAAGATGACTACTTCAAAGGGATGATAGCCAAATTTTATTTTATTTATTTATTTTCTTTTTAATCACACCTCATATTGTTACCCATAAAATGAAGAAATTTTTTGTATTCTCCTTGTACAAATATTGAGGGGACAGTCACTGACTGCAAGGACATGATTTGAGTTTGGAGGGTTCAGAAGCAGTTTAAGATATATTGACTGGTGTAGAATTACCCATGCAAATAAATTTCCATGAAGTAAAATTTTAAACTTTCCAACCACTGTAAATTTAAAATATAATAATCTCTTATTATACACACCTATAGCCATCATGAAAAAACAACTCATAATGATGGGTACAGCTATAGGTGTCAGGATTACTCAAACGCGTTGAGCAGGAGGGGCCTCAGTATATAGTAAACCCCCATGGCCCAAAAGGCTAGACAGTTGCCAGAAGTCCCCGGAATGAGTGACACAGAAATATTTGGCAGTGTCAGTATAGGGTTAATGGAGCAAAAATGTCATTTTAAACAAAATTGTATCTATCATTATCAATACCATTATCATGAAAAGGGTCTTGTGGAGCTATCTAAGTGTAGAAAATTAGTGAACTATATTGGACATCATATCAAGGCATCAAAGCATTTCTGTACTCTGAAATGAGCCACACTTCCAGTGTCAGCTATTTGAGTAAAGATTCAGAAGCTTGGTGAGGACATATTTCCCCATTTCATGGACATCTGGCTGTGGCATGCACAATTCCCCAGCATATGAGTCAAAAACAGGGATATAACCACATATCAGCAGGACTACAGCTTCTGAACTACCAAGCCATAACCAAACAAGTGAACAAATGTCTTAGGGCACATAAGTTGGAGATGAATGCATGCACAAAGTACATACATGGTGAGGACATATTTCCCCATTTCATGGACATCTGGCTGTGGCATGCACAATTCCCCAGCATATGAGTCAAAAACAGGGATATAACCACATATCAGCAGGACTACAGCTTCTGAACTACCAAGCCATAACCAAACAAGTGAACAAATGTCTTAGGGCACATAAGTTGGAGATGAATGCATGCACAAAGTACATATCATTGCTAACCAACATTTGGATTGGGGACTCTACTTGACAAGCTGTCAAGAAGTCCCCCAAGAAGTACCCATGATAAATGTAAAGTCAAGAAAATATGTGGTGCTGCCTCACTGGACCTAAATTATAATATATATATATATGCATAATATATATACATATAATATATATGTAATATATATATACATAATGTATATATATATATTATATATATATATATATATATATATATATAGATAATATATGAATATAATATATGATAAAATATATATATTATGCAATATATATATTATATACATTAGTATATATACATTTATATATAATATAACATATATATATTATATATATACTATATATATATATATATATATATATATATATAATATTTATATACATATTTATCACATATTATTAATATATTATATATCATTACATATATATATATATTATATAGACTATCATACAAATATTACTATTCATTAATTCATATATAAATATATAATATATATATAACATATAGCTGAGTTGCATAATCAAGAGTAAAATATCTGCTGATGCTAGTATATATACTATGATATGTTACACACAAATTATGTAAAATATACACTGTATAACTGCACTATTGAACTGAGAAACATGAGTACAGACACAAACAGCTTACACACAAGCTAATTGATATATATTGAAAATTGAGCTGAAGGAGTATTGGACATGATACAATGAGGCTGATGGAAAATGCTGCTCAGGCCAGGGTACATTGCAAACTGCATGTAATCATTGCATTTTGGCAAGTGTATTACAGAATGGTGAAACTGTAAAACTTGCCATGAGTGCGAAACTCTGAGGTTGATTAGACTATTTGGCATTACTTGAAAAGGCTTTGATTAACATTGAAATGAGTTAAATATATATATATACACATTGAGCCATGAATGGAAGAGTGCTAGCTCCAGGGAGGACCCCACTTCCAAGATCAGCAGCCTATTCCTGGCTGCCATGACTGGTGGCGAAGGTTGTATTACAGAAAATTGATTACAAAAAATAAATAAAATATTACTTCTTGTTATTATTCTTGCACTGAGTTATGAACTCTCTAGAGAAGATATGGAGTCTGTAAGAGGAAAAACAGTCTATTACCATCTGGATAAAGCTAAGAAAATTGTGAATATGAACATTGGAAAATGGTAAAAAAGCTAAAGACGCTTATATATAGAAAGAGAAAATAACAAATGGGAGGCATACTGTCCTGTCACTGCACACAAGTGTATGTGTGCACCAAGCATACAAGCTGTGCACCAGTCAGAGTGGCATCCCACATAAACCTATTGCCCATATTTTGGGACATGTGATTACCATGAAGCACCTAGATCCAATGGGTTAATAAACTGTAAACACCGAACAATGCAATAATTAGTTATGATACAAAGAAACCTGGTGCATATTACTATTTAGACAAACTTTGCCTGGAATATAAAAATTTCACTCACATTTCTTCATATAAGGTACACATATTTAAGAACTCAATATTAAATGAAAAACATTTTTAAATTCTGAATGACCACAATGATATTGAGTGAAGGTGATGATGATAAAATAATGACAGTAATAAGTGATAATATTAATAATGATAATAAACATAATAAAAATAATATCAATAACAATACTACTACTAATAATAATCAGAATAGTATCAATAAGAATAATTAATAAGAAATCAATGAATATGATGACAACAAAAATAATAATGATACTAACAATGATATCCATAACAATAATAATAATCACAAATAATAATAATTACAATATTGACATCATCATCATCATCATCATCATCATAATAATAATAGCATCAACAACAATAAGACCATCAGTATTAGAAGTAATAATGATGATCACAATAATAACAATAGTAATAATAATAATAATAATAAGAATAAGAATAAGAATAACAGCAGTAGTAATATGAGCAGAAGTAATACAATTAGTGTAAGTAGTAGTACTGTAAAAGTAGTACAAGTAATAGTAGCAGTAGTAATAGTACAAGTAGCTGTAGTAGTACAATTTATACAAGTAGTAGTAGTAATAGTACAAGTAATAGTAGTAACAGCAATAGTATGTGTATAGTATAAATAATAGTAGCAGTAATAGTATAAGTAGTTGTACAAGTAGTAGTAGAATTAGTAATAGTAATATAAATGTAAGTATAAGCATAAGTACAAGTACATAAGTACAAGTACAGTAGTAGTAGTATGAACCGTATTCATATTGACAAATGTATAAATGGTATGAATAGAAATGAATATCTGCACAATGCAAGAGATGTATCTCTTGTATTGTGAAGATTTTCATTCTCATTCATCCCTTGTAGTAGTAGTAGTAGTAGTAGTAGTGTAGTAGTAGTAAACTAGTAGTAGCAGTAAACTAGTAGTAGCAGTAGTAGTAGTAAACTAGTAGTAGCAGTAGTAGTAGTAAACTAGTAGTAGCAGTAGTAGTAGTAAACTAGTAGTAGCAGTAGTAGTAGCAGAAGTAGTCAAAATAGTAGTAGCCAAACTAGTAGTAGTAGTAGTCAAACTAATAGTAGTGGTAGTCAAACTAGTAGTAGCAGTAATCAAACTAGTAGTAGCAGTAATAGTCAAACTAGTAGTAGTAGTCACAGTCAGAAAGAATTTGATGCTGAGGGAGTCGGAATCAGAGTTGGTAAAAATGTCCCAAAAAGAATTTCAGACTCCATAAATTGCAAAAAAACACTTTTTAATCATATTGCACACTATTTCCACCCAAAAGAATGAGAAATAATTTAATTTTATAATAATAAACAATGAAAAAAAAAATAAAAATAAACGCAAAACTAAGAATAATAACAATAATTATAATAAAGATGAAAGAAGTAGTAGTAGTAATTGTCATAGTAGGAATCACAGTAGTAGTAATCACAGTAGTAGTAGTCACAGCAGTAGTAGTAGTAGGAGTCACAGTAGTATTAAGATCATAGTAGTAGTAGTCACAGTAATTGTAGGAGTCATAGTAGCAGTGGTCACAGTTGTAGGAGTCACAGTAGTATTAAGAATCACAGTAATTGTAGTAGTCACACTAGCAGTAGTAGTCACACTATCAGTAGTAGTAGTAGTCACACTAGCAGTAGGTAGTAGTAGTCACACTACCAGTAGTAGTAGTAGTCACACTAGCAGTAGTAGTAGTAGTCACACTAGCAGTAGTAGTAGTAGTCACACTACCAGTAGTAGTAGTAGTCACACTACCAGTAGTAGTAGTAGTCACACTACCAGTAGTAGTAGTAGTCACACTACCAGTAGTAGTAGTAGTCACACTACCAGTAATAGTAGTAGTCACACTAGCAGTAATAGTAGTAGTCACACTAGCAGTAATAGTAGTAGTCACACTAGCAGTAATAGTAGTAGTCATACTAGTAGTAGTAGTAATCACAGTAGCAGTAGTAGTAATCACAGTAGCAGTAGTAGTAGTAGTAATCACAGTAGCAGCAGTAGTAGTAGTAATCACAGTAGCAGTAGCAGTAGTAGTAGTAGTAGTAATCACAGTAGCAGTAGTAGCAGTAGTCACAGTAGTAGTAGTACTCACAGTAGCAGTAGTAGTACAGTAGTCAGTAGTGGTAGTCACAAGAGTAGCAGTAGTAGTCACAATAGTAGTCATAGTAGTATCAATAATAGTCATAGTAGTCCCAATAGTAACAGTAGTAGTGGTAGACACAGTAGTGTGGTAATCGTAGTAGTAGTAGTAGTAGTAATAAAAGTAGCCATAATAGTAATAGTAGTAGCCATTGTAGTTATAGTTATTAACAGTAATAACAGTAGTGAAATATTGAATTGTATCTACACACAGATGGCTCTACAGCCACCAGAGTCAATTAGTGGTCTAAATGTGCTCACCTGACCCCCCACCCTATTAATATTGAC
>NC_051398.1:17542-43570 GCF_015228065.2 Penaeus monodon | reverse complement strand
AAATCGAAACTACGGTAAATGCACATTTTATTTGCAAACTGGATACAGGGCATACTAGGACATTAAGGACACAAATATGGAGTGAGGAACGTTTTTATTGGTCGTCTCAATGATACACCAGCCAGAGGCAGCAATTGAGCAAGTCTGTGTGTAACTCCAAAAAATGACTAAGGAAGAAAAAATAAAAAATGTAAGGAAAAACCTTCTTCATTTTAAATCTAAAACTTTCAATGAACTTGGTTTACCTGACAAAAATCATGGGGAAAATTAATATTTCATAAAATGTGCTCTAATCAAGTAGATAAACCTAAATAGACACCATCATAAAACTTAGAACACACTTTTGCTGACCTGGCCTGAACTATCCAACATTACGATCGTGCATGAGACTTTCCCTCCCTATTCCCACCCATGTGCTTGGAATGAGCTGAACCTCTCAACACCACTGACAATCAGAATGTAGGTATTGACAAATTATAATGCAGGCATCAAGTAATTATAAAGTATTACTCACTATCAATAAGGGAATTCAATTCATTAAAAATATAGCAATGGTAATATTCTATACCAGAATGAGACACGCTGTGGGAGCACCATTCATCCAAATGTTATGAAAAAGTAATCATCACAATTATCACTGTAAACATCATATCAATATAAAGAATAAAAAGGTATTAATAATGCCAACCATATAATAATTAATAATCAATAATAATAAACATAATTTTTCAATAACTGCAAATTAATACTTGTATAGCAATGATAATGAAGTAAATAATAATACTAAATATGAATTAAAACTTTAAACAATCATTACTACACACACACACACACACACATATATACATGTGTAGATATATATATATAGCTATATAATTATATAGTATATATATAGTGATTATAGATATATATAGATATATATTATATAGATATATTACAATATATACATATTGTATATATATATTGTGTATATATATATCAATATAATATATTATCATATATATATATATATATATCATATATATAATATATATATCATATATATATATATATATCATATATATATACATATTGTATATATATATATATTGTATATGTATATATGTACATATATAAATATATACATATATATCTAATTTACATATACACAAGATATATACATACATACATACACACACACACACACACATAATATGTACATACATACATATACATATATATGTACATACATATACATATACTTATGTACATACATATATATACATATACATAACATTATATATATGTACATACAAAAATAAACATATATATATGTACATACATATACAATATATATAATATAATAAAGATCAAAATTTAATGATAAAGAAATTACATTAATAATACATAGACATATACATCTATATATTGTACAACATAATACATATACATATACATATATATATATAATACACATATACATAACATAAAATATATATATGTACATCAAAACATATACATATAAAATTTTGTACATAATATACTTTATTTACATATACAAAATATATATGGTACAACATATACACACACATAATAATATATAAGTAATAATAATATATAATATAAAATAATTATATATATAAATTTATAAATAAAATATATAAAATATATATATATAAAATATAAAAATATAAAAAAATAATATATATATATAAAATATATAAATATATAAAAATATATTAATATATAAATATTATATATAAAAAATATATATATTATTTTAAATTTAATTATATATATATATATATAAAATATAAAAAAATAAAATATATATAAAATATATATAAAAAATATATAAAATATATATATATAAAATAAAAAATTAAAAATAAAATTTTAAAAATATATATATAAAATATATATATATATATATATGTATGTATGAATTTATATAATTATGTATGTATTTATATATACAAAATCGCCACTAAGTCTAAACCCCCAATAATATGATGTGATACTGTAATAAAAATATCATATTATAAATATATAATATATATATATAATAATAAATATATATATATTAATATAATTTTTGTGTTTTTGTATATATATATAAAATATAAATAATATATATATATATTATTATATATAATAAAATAAAAATTATTATAAAATTTTTTTATATATACTATACAAATATATATATATATACCAAAATATAAATATTACAATACACAATAAACAATAAAATAAAAATATACATTACTTTAAAAATATATATTGTGTTGGTGGTGTGTGGTGTGTGTGTGTGTGTGTTGGTGGTGGGGTTGGTGGGGTTGGGGTTGGGGTGTGGTGTGGGGTTTTTGGGTTTTTGGGGGTTGTTTTTGTGTGTTTGTGTGTTTGTTGGGGTGGGGTGGTTGTGTGTGTGGGGGTGTGGGGTGTGTGTGTGTGTGTGTGTGTGTGTGTAGGTAGGGGTGAGTGTGTGTGTGTAGGTAGGGGTGAGTGAGTGTGTGTAGGTAGGGGTGAGGGGTGGTTGGGGGTGGTGTTTTACTAGGGGTGAGTGAGTGTGTGTGTGTACGTAGGGGTGAGTGAGTGTGTGTGTGTGTGTGTGTGTGTGGTGTGTGTGTGTGTGTGTGTGTGTGTGTGTGTGTGTGTGTGTGTGTGTGTGTGTGTGTGTGTGTAGGTAGGTGAGTGTAGGTATGTGTAGGTGTACATATATGCATACTCATGTACATGTATATATATATGCATACACATATATGTACATGTATATATATGCATACACATACATGTACATGTATATATATATATGCACACACATGTACATGTGTGTATATATGCATGCACACACATGTACGTGTATATATATGCATGCACACACATGAACGTGTATATATATGCATGCTTACACATGTACATGCATACACATATACATGTATATATGCATGCACATACATATATGTATATGTATACACAGAGGTATATGTACATACATATGTATATATATTTACATTAAAGTACACACACACACACAACCCCAAACCAACACACACAAAACACACCCCACACACACACACACCACCACACACACCACCACACACAAACCCCCACCCCCACCCCACCCCCACCACCACCACCACTCACCCCTTTTTTGCTTTGTGTGTACGAGTATATTTCTGCATACATACACATACATATACACAAAAATAAATGATAAGAATAGGGCTGTGGAAGGGTAGTATGTTCCCTTATCAGTTTAGGGGAAAAATGCTTAAGAGTCTAAGGCCGATTTAAAATTTTTATGAGAATGTAAGTGGGATATAATAATAAATTTGTAAGATGATGATGATAATAATAATATAAAAAATAATAATTATTAATAATAATAATAATAATAATAATGGTAATTATAAGAACAACAACAATTATAATAATAAAATAACATTTAAAAATAATAAGGATAATGAAGATGATGATAATAATAAATAATAATAATAAATAATAATAATAATAATAATGACAACAACAACAATAATATTAATGATAATAATAATACCAATCTAGAATATCATTGACTACATTTACCTGTTTGTCGCGTGGTGATTGTGTTTCTTCTTCCTCCTTAACTCATTTCCCTGAATAGCCTGTAATGATATTGGCCATAACAAAACAGAAAAACATTCACATATATCCCGAAATAGCATTACCATGTCAAGATAATGATTCCTCATATATATATATATATAAAAAAGCAATAACATATCATGGCAATATTAACCTGTAAAAGGAGGTTAGGAAATGACATGAAAAATTTCAATGGCATCATCAAATAAAAAGGTAAGAATAAGGGATCATTTCTAGTAGCATAATTGCAGAGAAAATAATATGAATAGTAGGCACACACAGCCTTCAAAGAGTAAGAATGCACATTCTGAGAGGTCAGCGAAGCCCACCCTAGCTACCGCCATCAAAACATTTGAGATTTTTCCTAGCACAGCAATAAAAACCTACAGTTATCTTGTACAAGGTATATTTTCACATTAGGCATAATTAATGAAAGATTAACCACGTGCATATTTACAAGATTTGATCAAAAATAATAAATGGCTGAGTTAGCAGAACCCTCAATACACAAGTCACGATAATATTGGAGATATAAGTGACACGAAAATCATTGTACATCTTGAAGTATGCAGCAGCTCATACCATCCTTATGAATAGCATCTCATATCATCGGGAACATCATGACATCACGAATAAGATATCGCAAACATGATACATTTTGAGTCCAACAACCCACAACTGAAGTCTTCAAGGCAACAACAAATGGTTCTGAAAAAGACAAATCAACACATGTTCTCTCAGTTTATAGTTTCTTCCCTGTAAAAAAGATACAGGTTAGCTTGAAAGATATTGGAACTTGGCAGGCTAGGGCTCACTTACCCTCCAGCAGACCTACCATGTTGGCTGGACCCTGGGTCGAAACCCCAATCATCTTTATTGGAGGCTGCAGGCTGTGAATAAGCCAACTTGAGCACTTGACTCTCCAACTGGTCTTAACTGCTGCACAAAGGACACTAGTAACACCAGTGTAACTCCGACGTCAGTGAAGGTGGTGTTGGTAGAGGGGTTGGCCTTCAAAGCCAGCCAGCCAGGTACTTCAGAGTGCAGCAAGCTACTACTAGTCATATTCGCAATTTGGTCATGAAAGTCATATGAAACTGTCAAATAGTTTAAGGTGGCAAACAGTAAAGTAGACCTGATTTATGCTTGTTTTGAGTTACAAGTGATTTAAAAGTCAATCTTACTTTTCTCAAAATAATAAAACTGAGGTACTTGACAACACATATAAGCACATTCAGATCTGACAAAACTGAAAAGAAGATGAAGACAAAGAGATGAAGAAAACAGGGACAGAAATGAATGGAGTAAGAAGGCAGAGGTAAAGGGAAAGAGAGAAAGTGAGGGGGAAGGAGGGAGGGAGGGAGAGAGAGAGAGGAGGAGAGGAGAGGAGAGAGAGAGAGAGATAGAGGAGAGAGAGAGAGATAGAGGAGAGAGAGAGAGATAGAGGAGAGAGAGAGAGAGAGAGAGAGAGAGAGAGAAGAGAGAAAGAGAAGGAGAGGGAGAGGGAAGGAGAGGAAGGGAGAGAGAGGGAGAGGAGAGAGGAGAGAGAGGAGAGAGAGAGAGAGAGAGAGAGAGAGAGAGAGAGAGAGAGAGAGAGAGAGAGAGAGAGAGAGAGAGAGAGAGGAGAGAGCGAGAGAGAGAGAGAAAGGAGAGAGAGAGAGAGAAAGGAGAGAGAGAGAGAAAGGAGAGAGAGAGAGAGAAAGGAGAGAGAGAGAGAGAGGAGAGAGAGAGAGAGGAGAGAGAGAGAGAGAGAGAGAGAGAGAGAGAGAGAGAGAGAGAATCAAACCTTAAAAAAATAAAAAATAAAAAATAAAAAAATAAAAAAAATAAATAAATAAATAAGATAAAAATACGTAAAGGATGCGAGACTTACCTTCAACCTAGAGAGGTGGAGCTGCAACCCCGTGCAAATCTAGCAATCTAATATCCTTGGTTAAATGTAGGATTATACATCGGCGCTCCAGGGCCACTGCCTGGCGGACCACCAGCACCACCCTGGAAAGACAAAAACATTAGAAATTTTAGTATCAATATCATCTGAGTTTTGTTTACATTAACCTACAGTATTCATACTTGTCTCTCCTTGCATTAATCCCAACACAAAAATGATTGTCATGGGAAGACAAGGGTCTTCTATCCTGAATGCCAGCAGATTCTACATTTAATCAAGGTTACTATGGGTGCCATACACTAAATTGTCAGAGAAACCATACCCTCTGAAGATCTGAATGACTCATGTGCAATGTTCATGTACTTACCCACCTATTAATACCTATATGGTTTATAATCAACCTTCTAAAGTTCAATAATGTTAAAAACTGGAAACGAAAATTTAACTAATCTGAAGTCATAAGCACTTTACTGAGGATGTTAATGTTTTAAATGTTTATCACAAAACAATGCAGTAAAGGACATCATTTCTGAACGAAGCATATTATTTGTTTGTAACAAATATGATAACCAAGAACAAATTACACTAATCTGAAGCACAACAGACAAAGAACTATGGTGATAAGCTAGATCTATTCCAGTAACCTTTAACCATCTACATAAATCAGTATACAGAAGGAAGGCAAAGAGGAAACAGCATGGGGAGTTAATTATGCTCTTCATTTAACATTTAAACAAACATATCAAGA
Organism: Penaeus monodon; assembly: GCF_015228065.2. NCBI lineage: Eukaryota > Metazoa > Arthropoda > Malacostraca > Decapoda > Penaeidae > Penaeus > Penaeus monodon. The sequence continues at coordinate 37,325 of NC_051398.1, read as the reverse complement.
TACAATGCCTATAAACACTGGATAACTACAAAAGAACATAAAGAAATGAAAATACCATCATATCCAAGTTGTTTGTAATGTAATATCATAAGCTGCTCTTTTCAAGAGGATGGGTGTTTCCCTAGCATTTGACCTCCCTCTATGTAGCCTATATAATTACTTTATGGTATAGGGTAAACTAAATTAGGTACACCATAGTATCCTACATATTATGCTGTATGTTGGTTCTCAAACTACTGTGTTTTGGCAGTCTCTCCTGCAGTACAATGAACTATTGATGTTAACCCAATGACAACAGGAGATCCAAGTGCCATAATGAAAAATGCTTCAGGACCATTTGGACTTATCTGCTCAAGGGGAAAAATCAAAAGCAGAGGAAAACACAAGATTACCCATTTCTTTACGTTCTTGGCTGAAGTATAAACAAATTCTTTTGGACAATGAGGTTAAAAGTGAGGCTATATGCCTAATGTGAGAGGCTATTCTCCTCAATAAATGCAGCCAGAAATAAACAAGCACACAGCTGTTTAGTTAGCATAAATAAACATCCCATGTGACAAGGCAAACTACCATGATGTGGTAGCATGAGTGGGTCATGATTTTGATAGCTTGTGATAGTTATTCAACATCTTTAAATTTTCTCTTAAAAGTGTTTTATATGCCTCAGAATCCTTCAACAATTTGGCCATCCTCAAATGTATAGGTTTAATCATAAACTGTGAACATCCTTAGTGTGAAAAAATGGATAGCTACACAATATAATGCCATCAGCTTCATAGCCTTGAAAGCGGGGAGTGGCAGCTGACTATAATATACTTCCAGTGTTTATTTATCTGTACACATGTTTATAAAGACCTCAATATCACTATAATTACTATCTTCAGTAAAGGGACTAAAAGTGTTTAATATCCTCTAAGTTAAGTAGTTGCATATTTCCAAATGGGCAAAAAAATATAGATTAAGTATAATTGGATTTAGAATGCTATTCCTAATACAGATACTGAAATAGCAGCTTAGAATCCAAGGGCCTACATTTCCAATGGGTATGTTTTCCTTGTACCTGTCTAAACTAACTTCCCCTGATACTACATTTACTACTAACTGTAAACCTTTTAGAAGGCAGGAAGTAGGTTATCTAATGCCCTGCTTTCCCATGACACAATTCTTTTTTTGTGTGTGTACCTATATGTTAAGCTCTGTTTTTTTTTGTTTTTTGACATTTGCATTAATGGAATACAAATACTTCTGATACATAATGAAGGAGACAATATATGAAAGCTACAGGTAAAAAAACATATATATATATATATAATATATATATATATATATATATATATATATATATATATATATATATATATATATATATATATAACAATCAAAATTCAAACATGGAGAAAAAAAGAGAAAATGGCTATTACAGCAATATCATAAAAAAACTGATAATGCTTATAACAATAACACGCACATGTTAATATCCTGAGTGATGATAATTTTACTTGTATCTCAATAGGAGTAATAGCGATATGTGTATCAGAACATCGTATCAAAATAATCAAAATAAAAATATTAATAATCATAATAACGTAAAACATCTTGAACAAGGATGCACTAATCAATAATAATCAGTAGTTGTTGTACAAACAGTACAAGTGACAATGATCCCATACTGATGAGATGATGAATGTAATGATAAAAATAACTGTACTGCCTTAAGCAGCACAAGTTTCCAAATCTCCAAAGTAATCTTATTGCTACTAATAATAAGGAAATCAAGGTTCCCTACTCTTCTGCCATTAGCCTCCAAACACACACACACACAATACATGCAGACACCAAAGTGTCAAAATCCAGGAAGAGCCAGGGTGTTAAATAATAATTACGAAGTTCAAAATGCACCACCTAAAGAAAGTAGGAACAAAATGTTATGATTAAAAAGGGATTCTATATCATGGTGTTACAGTATCAAATTTAAATTGTCATTATGTTGACTGAATCTTAGATCTCGGCAGAGTTGGCCATACATGGCCACTTCTGGAATCAGAAGTTTATTATTAGAATGCCAGTATGCAAGACACAAAGAAAATGCTAACCTGTAAAAAGAACACTGACATGAATCTGATGCAGGCCAGTTTGTCTTCAAATGTGTACCCCTTTACTAACCTTAGCAGCCTTCAATTGCTGCTCAATTTTATCCGCCTCAGCGTGCATACCCTGTGAGCGGTAGTACTCTATCCACTGTTGGGAGTAGTCTGTCATGCCGGCACCTGTCTGCTGAGCAGGAACTTGACCGTTGACAGGTACTGCTGGTGCTGATGCTGGTGCTGCAGGAGCTCCTCCAAGCTGAGGTGGGGACACAGGGGACTGCGTTGCCCCACCCAATCCTCCCTGGCCCAACAAACCACTCAGGGTCAGTTACCAACACAGCCAACCTACCTTAACATGCCACAATGCTACCAATCACTCCCAAGCCACCTCTTGGCTTATGGGGAATGATACTAACTTTATCATATACTAAATGAAAAGTTAATATTTCACTAATTCTTTCTGAAGACAAATTAATAGACAATTTAATGTGGTTACTTAAGCCCTACATAAATAAAATGATTAATAACAATAACTGTGATAATGATGATAATAATTGCAAGCAAATGAACTCAGAAACCAGAATTTCATACAAGTACTTAAACCAAAATTACAAATTTATGATGCATATTTAGCTTAAAGAGTAATTCCCTGAATGATTCTAAAAGATATCTATTCTTAAGTACCACAATTTTCTGACTACAACATATGACGGATTAACCATTCTTACCGTTGCACTGAGGGGGACTCCATATTAAACAGACGTTCTGAACTAAACAAGACAAAAACTGAATATAAAATACTCAAGACCCAAATACACAGATAGCATTAATTTTTACGATGCTTAAATAAATATCAGAATGTGCACACAATAATATATGAAGTAAAGTCAGTGTTACTCCACATGTACATGATGTTTATGCATTGTGCGCGCGCACACACACACACACGCACGTGCAGACACGCACGCACACACGCACACACATCCCGATGGCATGTGTAAGTGCAGGTACAGGTAGTTATGTACAGGTGTGTGTGCAAAGTTGTAACCATAGTGTCCAACAGTCAGTATGTATCTGAGTAGTTGTTGATGTCTGGCTGTTTAGCAGAGGGTGCTGGGATGTAGCTATGTATGTGTGTGCATTGGGGCATAGTACAGTTGTGTACAGGTGTGTGCCTGAATGTGTGCAAGTGTTTGTGTGGCAAGTGTTTGTGTGTGCAAACATGTTTGCCCATAAGTGTTTAGCATGTTTGTATGTACCTGTTCCTGTGTCAGTGAGTGTAAATATGTTTGTCTGTGTGAGTGGGCATGTATGTGGTGGGTGCATGCGAGTGTGAAGTATATCAATGCATAAAAATCCCCCAAAAACATACATCCACGTACCCACCAAAACACACCACACACACACACACACACACACACACACACTTTTAAGTTGCATTGGAATAAAAAGAAGTATATTTAAATATTTACAGAATTCCAATGCATGATGATGAGAATATGCCTTGGTGAGAAGTAATGGAAATTTGATGCTTTGTCCTAGAGAAATTTTAGACTACATAGCTTTACAAAAAAAAAAAAAAAATAATAATAATAAAAAAATAAAATTAAAAAAAAATAAAATAAATATGTGAAATTAAATACATAAATAATGAGATGAGTATAAAGACAAATTAAAAATAAAATAAAGGTACTGTGCTAAAGGTGGTTTGGCACATATCATCATCGACCAAAAAATTTGCCATTTGGGTGTGGCCTGGCAATAACTTCTTGAAACTTGCAGCCACACCCCACCAGCTGGTTGTTCAGACACAATGATGATGCAGTTTGAGAGTTCACCTTTAGCAAAATGTTAAAATTTCAAAGTATTCATACAGAAGAATGTTTTTCATTTATTGAGTATGATGAAACAAAATCAACTGAAGGTCTCCCCCTCCCCCCCCCACCACACATGTATGTGTTATGTGTATGTATGGTGTATATAATAGTATATAATATAATATAAATAATATAATATAATTATAAAATTATATATATATATATATATATATATAATATAATATACATCCCTTTGCCGAAGGGTGGCATTTACGTACATGCCATGGCATGCCTAGACTATCTCCCGAGTGGCTTTGTATATAATGCCATGGTGGGCATGTATACATGGCCATGCCAGAGTTTTTTTTTGTAACAAATTATGGCAAAAATTAATTTTTGGCCACGAAAATGTAATTAAGTAGTTTTTAACATTTTTTCTCATTTTCGTATTACTATGCATTTAAATAAAGGCTTCTGGGCTTCCGAGGTTTAGCGTCTAAAAAATTACGTCGGTAATCGACTACAGTGGCGGAGATATTATATAGATTCACGAAAGTGATGACGTTAAAACCCTGTGGAAAATACCAATATGTATTTTGGCAAAAAAAAAAAAAAAAAAAAAAAAAAAAAAAAAAAAAAAAAATATAAATAATATATATATATATATATATATATATATAAAAAAACACTGAATATAAAATTCTATCTAAGGAAGTGATAATATAAACCCGTTGAAACTAAAGTTATCTTTTATAAACTTGGAAAGGGTTTTAACTCCATGATACCACACATGATTATTTTTTTCAGACTATAGAGCTAATAATGATCAAGTACGGAGGGTTTTTAACCTAGTCTTGATTATCAGAAAAATGGCAAATAGAGATCTTAGAAAATAAAATACTGAAAATACAAAAATAGGCTCTTAGTATTTTGAAGAAAAGGCAAGGGATTACTGGTATATATGTATTTATATATATATATATATATATATATATATATATATATATATAATATATAATATATTAACTATATTATATACTATATAATATAATTTATACATATAAAATATACATATATATAATAATAATTATATATAAATATATATAATTAATAACATATATTAATTTTTAAAACCATATATTATATATATCAAATATTATTACATTATAAATTATATCATTATATAACATATATAATATAAAATAAAACATTATATATAGATATATATAATATATATATTATGTAAATATATATACATAATAAAACATAATAATATTAATATACATAATATACACATAATAAAATTACATATATAATACATATAATATTATCCCAATAATACATATATAAAATATACATATATATATACAAAATACTAATATAATATACAACATATAATAATATACTTTAAAATAAAACCATAATACTATAATATAAAAAACATAAAATATAATATACAAAAGAATAATACATATCCCAAATATAAAAAATATACTTTATATATATACAATAATATATACAATAATGAAAAAATTATAACAATATGATATATTTAAAACAAATCATATATATAACAATATATATACATATAATATATATACAAATATATAAACTATGATTTTACATATTTTAACAAATATATGATAATATCAATAGATATATAAATATGTATATATAATAAAATATATACAAATATAATATATAATATATATATTATTAGATATATTTTAAATTTTATTTACATATATATAATATATAATGTACAATAATATAAGAATATACATATATATAGATATCATATTATATATACTAATAAATACATATATATATAAAATTTACATATATATATTACATATACATATATATAAAAATATATATATATATATTATATATACATAATGATATACATATATGATAAATATATATATATAATTTTATAGTATATATAATATAATGCAATCATATATATAATATAATAATAAATATATATCATATAATATATATAATAATACATTATATATAATAAATATATATGCAATGCATATATATATTACATATATATATATATATGCATTTTAATATTACATATATATTATGCATATGTATATTATATATATATATATATATTTTTAATTATATATTATCATATATATTATACATATATATATGATTAATATATAAAAATCATATATATATGATAAAAAAATTATAAATATATAGCATATCAATATATTAATATGCATATATATACATTATATATGCATATATATACATATACATATACTTTATTTTATATATATTTTATAAAATAATATATACATATACAATATTTATATATGCATATAATATATAATATACATATACATAAAAATATATGCATATACAATTACTTAATAATAGCAATATAATATACATATAATATATATGCATATACATAAAATATATCAATATACATATATATTGCAATACATATAATATATATATTTTAATACATTAAATACATATATATAGCATATCATATACATATATAATATATATCATATACTTTTACAAAATATTTTGAAATACATATAAAAATATTTATACATAAAACATACAAAATATATGCATTATACATATACATATATAATGCATAAAAAATTAATATATATATGCATTACATATACATAATATATATATGCTTTACAAAATACATTATATATTTTATAATATACATATAACATTTTATAATATTATCATTATACATATCATATATATATATGCATATACATAACATATTTTATAATATACATTATAATAATAAATATAATATATAATACTACTATACATAATATTTTGCATACTTTACATATATATATGCAATAAAATTACTATATATATATGCATATACATATAAAATTATATATATCATATAAATTATACATGATAAATATATATATATAAAAACTATAATAACATATATATATGCATATACATATACATAATATATATCATTACATATAATATCTTTAATATATCATATACATATATAATATATATATCATATCATATACATATATATACATATATACATATACATATACAATAAAAGCATATACATATAAAATATAAACTAATAATATATAGCAAAATACATATATAATATAATATAATATATATATGAAACATATATATGCATACATTAAAATATTTTGCATTATACATATATATATGCATTACATATCATATATTAGCTATACATATAATATATATATATATATAAAATATAAACTATATATGCTAACTTACATATAATATATGCATAAATATACATATATATATATGCAATACATTACATATTTATTCAGACAAACATATATATATATGCATATACATATAATATATGCAAAATAAAAAATAAAATTATATTATAGCTTTATACATAAAAATATATATGCATATTACAATACATATATATGCATATACAATCTTTAAATATATAAAATGCATAAATATACATATAAAATATATGCATATACATTTTACATATATATAATGAAATATACATATACAAATAAAATATATAATGCATATACATATAATGGCATAACATATACAATATGGCATATACATATAAAATAATATATTATGTGCAATACATATACATATACATATAATATGATTACATAACATATATATATGCTATACATATACATATATATAGGCATATACATTTACATATATATAGCATAACATTTACAAAATATATATGCATATACATATACATATGCATATACATATAAATGCATATACATATACATATATATAGCATATAATATACATTATATATGCAAAAAGAATACAATATATATATCAATAATATATATGCAATACATTATATATAATATATAATATTATATTGAGAGAGAGATACATACAAACATGTAACATATATAATATAAAATATATATATAATATTACACATATATGTATAGAAACATATCACACTTTGCACACAAGCACGCGCATACATGTAAATGTGTGTGGTGTGTGTGTGTGTGTGTGGTGTGTGTGTACACAGACCCCAAAGACATGACTGGTTTTCTTTGGTATTTGTATGAACATAGTTTGCTCCACAATTGCTAAAACTACCAAGGAGCCAAAATTAGTGTGCATGACCTAACCTGACTTCCTTTTTCTTTTCTTTTTTTCCAAGAGCTATTAACCCATTGGATTCGTGACATGTCAAAAAAAAATTGTCCGAGTACTGAGTGTTGGGAATATGCCAAAAGGGGATGAGTGCACAAAACTCTTGAGGAAGATTACTCTGGGTATTTAGGAAGGGGCCCTTTTACATCTTTTCCCCTGGGTAAATGAGGGTGCTAATTTACCATCCTGTGCAAAAGCTGGACACCCCCAGCATGACAAAAGGGCAAAATTTCCATGCTTAGGACCTATTCCTCCCTGCCAGACTGGTAACACAGGAGTTACAGAATATTGAAAAAGGGAAAATATTTAAAAATCCCACAAAACCTGTCATCTGTGTATTACCATTTTTACACAAAAAAACACACCACAACACAAAAAAAAAAAAATGCAGGAGAGGCAAGGAATCTCAACACTGCACATGAGTGTTTGCTAGAGCTTGGCCTAAAAGCACGCACATGGGGGAATCCCAACTCAAGTAAGCCTGACCCCCAGTTTTTAGGAAAAAGTGTGGACAGGATAGCACCCAGGCCAACATTTTTAAATAATGATTTTAATTTCCCATTAAAAAATATGATTGCTATAAAGTTGTTCAAATTTAAAAGTATTTTGCCACAGGACCCCGCCCTGTGTAGGGGAAACATGACTACTGAGCTGCAGGAGGGCGGGCCCTTTTTCCTCCCTTTAAATTTGACCTAAATGCGGGCCAATAAAACCCGCATAAAGTACTAAATCATAGCTGAGTGAAAGAGGGGCAACCCAAGGCCGGGTGACTAAAAAGGTAGCCTTACCACTGAGCCAGGGCACCTTTTAATGAATTAAAAATACTAAAAGCAAGGAAAAAAAATCAAAAATTAAAAAAAAAGGGGAAAAGTAGGTGAAAAAGATAGGACGAAAAAAGATTTTTTAGCAATTAAGCAATTGGGGACCCATCAAGATGGGGAAAATTAATAAACAAAAAAAACCAGTGGACCAAATTTATTCCCAATACTGGCAATTTTAAATTTTACAGAATTTAAAAATTCAAAGGAAAACCCCTACTAAACACCATAATAAACAAAATTTTCCCGGATCTTTTTTTCAATATTTTTAAATAATTTTGAACAAATCACATTGATGCGGGGGACTTTTGTTATGAACAACTGAGAGTTATGGGGGAGAGAAAAGATTTGGGCCTTTCCACATTTGTTTTTTTTACTATTCAAACACCAGAAATTAAAAAGCATCAAAATGCACACTTTTTTTAATTTACACAAAAAAAAAAAATTCAGTATTTACTAAAATACCAACTTCCCTTATTCTTTCAGCAAGGAAAAACATATAATTTTTTTAATTTTCCTACCTATTCCTTCTTTTTTTTTTTATTACCAATCTGTTACATATCTTTTATAATGAATAATAGAATGTAAAAAAAACAGAGGGGGGAAGCCAAGAGGTACCTAAATGGCCACAAAACAGTTTTTGTTTGGGTCGGGAAGGGTTCGGGGGGAAAAGGAAACAGCCTTTTGATTGGACACAGTATTATTTTTTTATTATTATATTTTTTTTTTTCCCTCATTACCAAAAAATTTGTTTACCGCAGAAAAAAAAGGAGACAGAAGTATATGTTTTCGCATTTTTGAATGTATAGGACTGTACATGCCCCCCCGGGAGTGGGTCGTTGTTTCAAAGTTTAACCTTTCTGAGGGTATTGTAAAGCGTCATAAACCCACTTGTCTGTGGGGGTAGGCTTACGCGGTGATGCGCCACACAGGCAGCGGATTTTTCCCGCTAGTAGTGGACTCCCAACCCGGTTTTGGCCCATTGCCAAAAATCACCGGGTTTACACGAGAACTTGATCCCCATCAGTAGGCAAAGAATGTAAATTTTTTTAAGTGCCATCTTGATACATGCTGGAACTTTAAAAAGTTATCAAAGGTTTTTGTCATTTACAGGATTTTTCAGTAGTGCCATAGGCTTTTTGGAATGAAAAACCGAAATGATGATCAATTTCGATAACAGAGATGCAACAAATCAAAGAGAAGAATGGACTGCTTTTTTTAATATAACAGGATTGTGAAAATGTCCCCAGAACCCAAGGACAGGCGTCAAGAATTTTACTGGTCTTTTACATCGAGTGGGGACAATTCTGCAAAAAAAACAAACATGGTAAAGGAAACCCAAAAAAGAAAATGCCACTACTTACAATGCTGGTTTGCTCCACAAGGTTTTTTTTTACTAGAGTATGGGCTTCCTGAACTTTCCCCAAAAAAAGGGTTCACAGTTTGACCTCCCATTGGAGATTGGCAAAATCAGAGATAATGTAAAAAAAAATCACTGAAGGAATTTTCCGGGTGTGGCAAAAGCCTAGATGTGTACACTGCACAAGATGACATTTCAAAGGGATGATACCCAAATTTTTTTTTTTATTATTTTCTTTTTAATCACCCCTCTATTGTTACCATAAAATGAAAAAAAATTTTTTGTTTTCTCCGTACAATATGAGGGACAGTCACTGACTGCAAGGAATATTTGAGTTTGGAGGTTAGAAGCTTTTAAGAATTTTTGAGGTGAGAATACCCAGCAAAAAAATTTGAAGTAAAATTTTTAAATTTCCACCACGAAATTTAAAAAAAAAATCTCTTATTACACACCTAAGCCATCAGAAAAAACAATATAATGAGGGTAAGTAAGGTGTCAGGGTTTTCTCAAACGCGTGACGGAGGGGCCTCCGTAATAGAAAACCCCATGGCCAAAAGGCTAAAGTTGCCAGAAGTCCCCGGAAGGAGGGGACACAGAAATTTTGGCAGGTCGTATAGGGTTAATGGAGCAAAAATGCATTTTAAACAAATTGTACTACATTATCAATACCATTTTCAGAAAAGGGTCTTTTGGGGCATCTAAGTGTGAAAATAGTGAACTATATTGGAAATCATACAAGGGATCAAAGCATTTTTGTACTTTAAAAGAGCCCCACTTCCCGTTTTAGCTATTGAGTAAAAATTCAGAAGTTTGGGAGGACATATTTCCCATTCAGGGCATCTGGGGGTGGGATGCACAATTCCCCCGCATAGAGTCAAAAAAAGGGAAAACCACAATCAGCAGGACTACAGTTCTGAACACCAAGCCATAACAAACAAGGAACAAAGTCTTAGGGCAAAAGTTTGGGATGAAAAGCACACAAAGAATCATGGTGAGGACATTCCCCCTTTCATGGGGCACGGCTGTGGCATGCACAATTCCCCCGAATGAGTCAAAAACAGGGATATAACCACATATCAGCAGGGGTAAGCTTCTGAACTACCAAGCCATAAAAACAAGGTGAACAAAGTCTTTGGGCACATAAGTTTGGGGAGAAGCATGACAAAGACAATCTGCTAACCCAAAATTTTGGGTTTGGGGTTATTTACAAGCTTGTCAAGAAGTCCCCCCAGAAGTACCCATGAAAATGTAAAGTCAAAAAAATATGGGTGTGCCCCACGGACCCAAATTAAATTAAATATAATGCATAAATTTTTATACAATAATAATATGATTATATATACACTAATATATATATTATTATATAATATAATGATATATATATATATATTACATATATTATATATGATATAATATTATATATATATTATGTATATATATACATATATACATATATATATATTATGTATATATATATACTATATATATATTATATATATACTATATATATTATATATTATATATATATACATACATATATTACGTATATTATATATATATATATTATATAATATAAATATAATATATATACTATATATATCATATATATAATGTAAATATATATATATATATATATATATATATATATATGTATACACACAAATTTATGTACATATACATATACACATACATACATACATATATATACATAGACTACATAGACACACACACACACACACACACACACACACATATATATATATATGAACAATATAGCCTGAGGGGTGGGGGACATGAACAAGAGGTTGAGGGAAAATCTGGCTGCAGGCCAGGGTAACATGAACTTGCTGTAATCAGCATTTTGGCTAAAGGATAGGGTGACTGTAAAGACTTGCCATGAGTGCAGAAAACTCTTGGAGGGTGATTAGACTCATTTGGCATTTAGAAAAGGGCTTTTGCATTATTTCCATTGATAAATGAGTGTGAAATATATATATATACACATTGAGCCATGACTGGAAGAGTGCTAGCTCCAGGGAGGACCCCACTTCCAAGATCAGCAGCCTATTCTGGCTGCATGACTGGTGGCGAAGGTTGTATTACGAAAAATTGATTACAAAATAAATAAAATATTACTTCTTGTTATTATTCTTGCACTGAGTTGTATGAACTCTCTTAGAAGATTATGGAGTCTGTAAGGGAAAACAGTCTATTACCATCTGGATAAAGCTAAGAAATGGAATATGAACATTGGAAAATGGTAAAAAGCTAAAAGACGCTATATATAGAAAGAGAAAATAACAAAATGGAGTGCAACTGTCCTGTCACTGCACACAAGTGTATGTGTGCACCAAGACATACAAGTGTGCACACAGGGTCAGAGTGGCCATCCCACATAAAACCTATTGCCCATAATTTTGGGAACATGTGATTACATTGAAGCACATGATCCAATGGTGTTAATAAACTGTAAACACCGAACAATGAAATAATAGTTATGATAACAAAGAAACTGGTGCATATTACTATTTAGACAAACTGTGACTGGAATATAAAAATTTCACTCACTTTATTCATATAAGGTACACATATTTAAAGAACTCAATATTAAATGAAAAACATTTTTAATTCTGAATTGACCACAATGATATTGAGTGAAGGTGATGATGATAAAAATAACTGACGTAATAAGTGATAATATTATATATGAAAAAACATAATAAAAATAATCTCAATAACAATACTTACTACTCATAATAATCAGAATCGTATCAATAAGAATAATAATAAGAAATCAATGAATATGATGACAACAAAAACTAATATGTATAACAATGAATCCATAAACAATAAAATAATCACAAATTACTAACAATTACAATATTGACATCATCATCATCATCATCATCCATAATCATCATTAATAATAAAAATATCAGCAAACCAACAATAAGACCATCAATATTCGAAGTAATAATGATGATCACAATAAAAACAAATAGTAATAATAATAATAATAAATAATAATAAGAATAAGGAATAACAGCAGTCGTAAATATGAGCAGAAGTAATACAATTAGTGTTAAGTAGTAGTACTGTAAAGTAGTCAAGTAATAGTAGCAGTAGTAATAGTTACAAGTAGCTGTAGCAGTACAATTTATACAAGTAGTAAGTAAGTACTAGTAAAAGTAGCTGTCAGTAGTACAATTTATACAAGTAGTAGTAGAAAGTACAAGTAATAGTAGTTAACAAGCAATATTATGTGTTATAGTATAAATAATAGTAGCAGTAATAGTATAAGTAGTTGTACAAGTAGTTAGTAGAATTAATAATAGTAATATAAAGGTAAGTATAAGCATAAGTACAAGTACATAAGTACAAGTACAGTAGTAGTAGTAGAACCGTATTCATATGACAAATGTATAAATGGTATGAATAGAAATGAATATCTGCACAATGCAAGAGAGATATATCTTGTATTGTGAAGATTTTCATTCTCATTCAATCCCTGTAGTAGTAGTAGTAGTAGTAGTGTAGTAGTAGTAAACATGTAGTAGCAGTAAAACTAGTATAGTAGAAACTAGTAGTAGCAGTCGTAGTAGTAAACTAATAGTAGTGGGTAGTCAAAACTAAGTAGAGCAAGGAATCAATATAGTAGCAGTAATAGTCAAACTAGTAGTATAGTCACAGTCAGAAAGATTTGATGTGGAGGGAGTCGGAATCAGAGTTGGAAAAAATGTCCCAAAAAGAATTTCAGACTCCATAAATTGCAAAAAAACACTTTTTAATCATATTGCACACTATTTCCACCCAAAAGAATGAGAAATAATTTAATTTTATAATAATAAACAATGAAAAAAAAAAAAAAAATAAACACAAAACTAAGAATAATAACAATAATTATAATAAAGATGAAAGAAGTAGTAGTAGTAATTGTCATAGTAGGAATCACAGTAGTAGTAATCACAGTAGTAGTAGTCACAGTAGTAGTAGTAGTAGTCACAGTAGTAGTAGTTCACAGTAGTCACAGTAGTAGTAATAGTCACACTAGCCAGTAGTTGTAGGGAGTCACAGTAGTTATAAGAAATACAGTAATTGTAGAAGTCATTAGTAGACAGTAGGAAGTCACAGTAGTAGTAGTATAGTATCGCAGTACAGTCACAGTAGCCAGTAGTAGTCACCAGCAGCAGTAGTAGTCACAGCAAGCCAGTAGTAGTCACACTAGCAGTAGTGTCCACTAGCGGTAGTAGTAGTAGTCACATAGCAGTAGTAGCAGTAGTCACACTAGCAGTAGTAGCCGTAGTCACACAGCAGTTAGTTAGTAGTAGCACACTAGCAGTAGAGTAGTAGTCACACAGCAGTAGTAGTCGTAGTCACACTAGAAGTAGTAGTAGTAGTCACACTCCAGTATGTAGTAGTAGTCACACTACCAGTAATAGTAGAGTCACACTACCAGTAATAGTTAGTAGTCAATAGTAGTAATAGTAGACACACTACAGTAATAGTAGTAGTCACACTAGCAGTAATAGTAGAATCACAGTAGCAGTAGTAGTAGTAGTAATCACAATAGCAGTAGTAGTAGTAGTAACACAGTAGCGCAGTATAGTATGTAATCACAGTAGCAGTAGCAGTAGTAGTAGTAGTAGTTAATCACCGTAGCAGTAGTAGCAGTAGTCACAGTAGAGTAGTACTCCACAGTAGCAGTAGTAGTTACAGTAGTCAGTAGTTGGTGTCAAAGAGTAGCAGTAAGTTAGTCACAGTAGTCAGTAGGGTATCAACACGAGTAGCAGTAGAGTCACAATAGAGTCATAGTAGTATCAATAATTAGTCATAGTAGTCCCAATAGTACAGTTAGTAGTGTTAGACACAGTTAGTGTGGTAATCGTAGTAGTATTATAGTAGTAATAAAAGTAGCCATAATTAGTAAATAGGAGTAGCATTGTAGTTATAGTTATAACAGTAATAAACAGTTAGTGAAACTATTGAATGTATCTACACACAGATGGCTCTACAGCCACCAGAGTCAATTAGTGGTCTAAATGTGCTCACCTGACCCCCCACCCTATTAATATTGACTGTTATTATCATTATTCATATTAACATATCAATATGGTACATAGATGGTAGATGGTGGATGGTTGTGATACAGATTCACTGTTTACAATAAGAGTTCCATTCCTGAAACAATACATTGATTCAAATAACACAAAATGAGACAATTATTCAAATAAGAAATAATTAAAAGAAAAAACGTCCATCAAAATCATACCCAAACCACAGGACTCCCAAATGTCCAAAAACAATTGAATTTGGTAAATTAAAAACCCTTTAAATAAATGACAAAAGTTGTGCAAATTATCATACACAATAATAAGGCAAATATATTGAGAATACTTCGAGTTAAAGAAAAGCTTGGTGAGTGACTGGTCATTCTCAGAGCTACTGAGAGGGAAGGGCCACTAGCAGTAATAGTGGTAGTCACAGTAGTCACTGTCCCTCTTCTTCTGCTGCCACTTGGGAAAGAAAGGTTAGCTAGATGACTTGTCTACCGCTTTTCCTCCTCCTCTTGTTTAGTTCTTCCTAATACCACAATTTTTCTGGTATCTCATGAACTTTCCAATCTCTTTCCCTATTTGGGTCTATGCTGAAAAACTCAGCAAGCCTCTATACAGTCAGTTCTACATGTCCTTTTTCATTTCCCTCTTCATAAAGCCTTTTCCTTTGTGCTGTACTATCAAGGGCTCATTGGAATGTTGCAGTTGTTCTGATCTTCAATCCATATTGCCAGCATTTTTTTATTCAATCAAAATGCTATGAGAATATTTGTTGGGGAGATAAGACTAACCATCTTCTTTATCTTCTTGTTCACCTGGATAGGTTGCACAGTTCAGTGCAATAAGTCGAGTGCATTTGCGACAGTGCTAAGCTGTATGAAATCTTTTTGTAGAAAGTGACATACTCTAGCACTTTCTTTCTCCTGAATTGTCATCATCTTTATTTTAAGTCCTTTTAGGAGTTATCACTGAGGTAAATATCTCATAAGAGGAGCAAAAACAAATGTCAAAGAGTAGGTGGGCAACAGCCCCATAATCGCTGTGTAGGAGGGAGTAGGGGGACGTAGTTGAAATCCTGGGATCCACTCAATGATGAATCAAAACCTTAGCTCATATTTAACATTATTTTGAATCATTCATACAGTTAAAACAGCATCAGTTGGGTGGGGGGTGGGAGAATACACAAACAGGATTACCTGTACTACTACTAATACTACTGATAATACAACTAATAATAATAATAATAAAGAAGATTAACATTAACAGTAGCAGCGAAAATATAAAAAACGATAATAATAATTATGATGTTAATAAAATAAAAATTAATTAAATATGTGTATACATACTGGTGGTGGTGATAACGATAATGACGATGACCATGACGATGATGATAATAACGGTGATGATGAGGATAATAATAATAATAATAATAAGTGATTATAATAATAATAATGATTATAACAATAATAATAATGATTATAATAATTAGGATGATAATAAATAATAAGGATGATAATGACGATGATGATATTAATGGTAATAATGATAAGGATAACAGTAATAACAACAAATATTATCAATATCACAAATAATAATGATAATAGTAAACACCAAAACTGAAATATACTTTGCTCCTGATGTTCTTCCTGAGGACAAAATATTGAGATCCACAACACCAAATAGATTAGAAGAGTTACATTTTGATCTACAGTAAACAGACCTTAGAAGCTTTGATCTGTGCCTCAATCTTATCAGCTTCTGCGTGCATGCCCTGTGTCCGGTAGTACTCTATCCACTGTTGGGAATAATCTTGTGCTCCTGTGCCACCTGCTGCTGCTGCTCCTGGGGCTGCTGGCTGTGCACCTCCACCCTAAAGCATCAATAATTCAAGAAGTTAAAAGAAAGTAATTTTTCCAACCTGACTATTTCTTGGGTTTAACTATTTAACACTGAGTAATGATCTCCCTCCCATACAAGCAAAATATATTTATAGAAATCCAAAATATAACGTTCAAATATGTCTTCAACAACCCTGTTATTGATTATTAGTTCTAGATCACTTATCCCTCTTTTCTATGAAAAAAATATTATACACTAAACTGAAGCAAAACTTTTATTAACTACTATGAGTTATTGATGCTGAAGGCTAGCTGTAAGCCTTCTGAAAGTAGTATCCATATCCATAAAGTTCTTTCCATTTCATTTTCCCTACCTGCTGAGGTGTTGCATTTGAGGCAGGGCCTCCAACTTTCATTCCTTTGGCCTGCTGTTCAATGGCTTCAGCCTCTCTATGCATTCCCATACTTCTGTAGTAATCAGCCCACTGTGCCGAATAGTCTGGCTGACCCCCTGGAATTATTAATTCTAAATCAGAAGAGTTAAACTTACTTACTCTGGTGGACCAAAGTCAAACTTAGTCACTAAACGGAGATAAAATAAACCATTTATGTTTAATTCCTATATTCCGGATGGCGTGACCATCAGAAAATGAAAAATATAGCTTGAGGACCAGGTGATGTGAAATGCTTTCATGGGAAAATTTAGTTGAAGGACAGGGTGATGGAAGGCACAAAGCTCTTGGAGTGCAATTAGACTCAGTGGGCTAAATTTAAGAGGGGCTTGTGCATCCATTCCATCGATAAATGAGTGTGGAATGTATCACTCGTAAGTAATGACTGGAAGAGTAATGGCTCCAGGGAGGACACTGTTTCCATACTGAGGATCCTATTCCTACATGCTGTGACTGGCAGTGCAGGTAGTATTAGCCACTGGAATCCAGGTAACGTGACCATCACGTCCTGAAAAAATCAAGGTTGAGGGGAGGGTGATGCGAACATGCTGTTGTGAGTGTTTCAGCTGAAGGTCAGCAGAAGAGAGGGGGAGAGAGGGGAGAGGGAGAGAGGGGAGAGGGAGGGAGGGAGGGAGGGAGTTTGAGGGAGGGAGGGACGGAGGCGAGGGAGGGAGGGAGGGAGGATCGAGATGAGAGAGAGAGAGAGAGAGAGAGAGAGAGAGAGAGAGAGAGAGAGACGAGAGGAGGGGGGAGAGAGAGGAGAGAGAGAGAGCGAGAGAGAGAGACGAGGGAGAGAGAGAGGATGAGAGAGAGAGAGAGAGAGAGAGAGGTGGGAGGGAGAGAGAGAGGAGGGTTGGCGCGAGAGAGTGGGAGAAGAGAGAGAGGCGAGAGAGAGAGGGTAGAGAGAGAGAGAGAGAGGAGAGAGAGAGGCGAAGAGAGAGGGGGGGGGGAGAGAGAGAGAGAGAGAGAGGGGGGGAGAGAGAGAGAGAGAGAGGGGGGGGGAGAGGAGAGAGAGATGAGAGGAGAGAGAGAGAGAGAGAGATGAGAGAGAGAGGGGAGAGAGAGAAGGGAGAGAGAGAGGAGAGATGAGGAGAGTGAGACAGAAGAGAGAGAGAAGAGTGAGACAAAGAGAGAGAGAGAGTGAGACAGAGAGCGGGAGAGAGATGAGACAGAAGAAGAGAGAGAGAGAGTTGAGACAGAAAAAGGAAAAAAAAGACGAGAGAGAGATGTGAGACAGAAGAGAGAGAGAGAGTGAGACCAGAGGATTGAGAGAGAGTGAGACAGAAGAGAGAGAGAGAGTGAGTATAAGATGTGGATAATTCTATTTCTGTTACAGGATGTGGATAATTCTATTTCTATTACCAGATTTTATATCTGACCTCGTTTGACCGGGAGTTCGCGCTAAGCTACCACCGCGCTAAGGTCAGCCTCGCCTCCCTCCAGGTGGGCTGACCTGTGACCACGCGCGGCCCCATAACCCGTATAAACTAAACATGGTCGGGTTTTAATACTGCGTGGTGTCAAACTCTAAGAACTTAAAGAGTCAAGCCGTTAACAAGTATAAACTACCCTTCTGTTCACCATTGTACTAAGGATGATAGCCTTTTATAGTGAGACAGAAGAGAGAGAGAGAGTGAGACAGAGAGAGAGAGAGAGGAGACAGAAGAGAGAGAGAGGAGACAGAAGAGAGAGAGAGCAGGAGACAGAAGAGAGAGAGAGCGTGAGACAGAGAGAGAGAGATGGAGAGAGATGTGAGACAGAACGCAGAGAGAGAGTGAGACAAGAAGAGAGAGAGAGAGAGAGACAGAAGAGAAGAGAAGAAAGAGAGAGAGGAGAGAGAGAGAGAGAGAGAGAGAGAGAGACTAGAGAAGAGAAGAGAAGAGAAGAGAGTGAGAGAGAAGAGAAGAGAAGAGAGAGAAGAGAAGAGAAGAGAGAGGGAGAGAAAGAGAGGGAGAGAGAGAGAAGAGGGAGAGAGAGAGAGAGAGAGAGAGAGAGAGGAGAGACGAGAGCAACCTTGGGTGGTTTTCAAACCTATTCGGCTAGATCGACATTTCCTCATCACTAGAATGTAAACCAAGATTCTATCCATGAGAACACCTTGTGCTCATATGGCAAGCTGGCTACATCTTGAGCTCCTAATTTGATTTTTGTGTTGATAGCCCATTGATC
>NC_051397.1:52512939-52522698 GCF_015228065.2 Penaeus monodon | reverse complement strand
CATATATATATATATATATATAAAAAGATAATATCGTCTGATTCAACTCATTTCTTATTGCGTCTGTGGTTCCTTATATAATATATATATATATATATATATATATATATATATATATATATATATATTATATATTATTACATACACACCCACCTCACACACACACACACATATATACTTATATACATATATACACACTCTCTCTCTCTCTCTTACAACACACACACACACACACACACCCACACACACACACACATACACCACACACACACACACACACATATATATATATATATATATATATATTTATATATATATGTATGTATATATATATGCTACATATATACATACATACATATATATGTATGTATATGTATGTATTTATGTATACATACACATTGCATCGGGATACAATGCAGGATGATAATCATAGCCGTATGTATCTATATATTTACAGGTATATAATGATGTGACCGATAGTTGAAGAATATGTGGTCTTACCTTTCTAACGCCATGGATCAGGAGACAAGCCACGAGGAGATGCACGAAGATTTCCAAAACATACCTGCCGCAGCCCCGCCTTTGGAGAAAAAAATGAGGGTGCTGTTTTATTCTGTCCTTCTCTGTGTATGTATACCTTGCAAAGAAAGAGATGAAAGTATGTAATTTAGAAAGAGACAGGGAAGGAAAAAAGACAGTGTGAAAGAGAGGAGAGTGGTGACAATTCTTCTGAGCTTAATACGGCTAAATTTTGCACACTTTTATCTATTACAAGAAATATACATTAAAATACATCACTTGTCATTTTTTGGTAGCACATCTGGAGCACCAGTACAGCAGCAATAATCACCTGCAAAACAAAGAAAAGATATCTGCACATAACCAACATGATATTGCTAAAAGGTCTTAGATTCCCTAAGTGAGCGAAGTGGTTTTGGCTTTACAAAAGTTACGGAAAAGGAAAAATGAGACAATTCAGTTTCAGCCTCGCGTGTAGGTCTATCAACTAACGTATGTATAATCAAAGTCAATGGTTCTCAGGAGGATTTATCTGCCTCAAAGCGAGGTGGTTCAAACAAACACAAGTAATAAGTCACTTACCTAAGGGAAGACCTGAAAGATCGGCATACATTCACAGATCTTACATGTATTACTACTAAAAGAGTGATGTTATGCTGCACTGTGATCTTTGTTAAAAAGTGGTATCTGCCAACTCATTTCAGTTCTCATTTTCCCTTTGCTAATAATGCCAGTACACAAATATCAACATTCCTTAGCAATTAACCTTTTACATTTGGATTAACAATCTGTATTACAAATTCTTTGATTACGTGTTGTGTACTACATGACAGTTAGTATTTTACTAAAGTGAGTAAAATCTACTTAAAAAAGAAACATATTTGATAAGGTTTTTCAAATGCTTCCTCTACATTATTAGTGAGGCATTTTTCCGGTTTCATCTATACATCCGGATGATTGTAGAATAGCCATTGTATGGGTCCTTCAGTTTGGTTGGGTGAAGGCGAAATGTCTTATTTTCTTCAGGAACATGTATATGATATAACATTTTAATTCAATGAGATTCTTTCAACGTATAAATTAACAATAGATAATAGGTAATTAGGTGTTATTCAGATTTATAATTTCAAATTTTTTTCTTTGATTTCTAATGAAATCCATACAAATAACCTTTTAAAATGTATAGGATTTATCTCCAAAGTTACACTTCGAACAATATGTCTATTATAAAGAAATCTTGTTATCCATTCATTTTTATTTGTTCCAATCTCTTACCAACTTAGTCTTGTTCACTCGAAATCTCAGCGCTCGTTAAAAATAAGAAACTAATTAGTTAACTTCATAATCGATTGCAAAAGGGTGTCCGCTGTAATTCTGAGCTTACACTTCTGATCCAGAGAACATACTTTGATGCATGATCCTAAAACTAAATAGAGGCCGTTGAATAGGGCAGTTATATTCGGTATGTAGTGACATGCTTATGACGTTTTCGTAGCAGTCTAACTCTTTCATGACATAGTCGGGAATCAATGTCGGAAATGTTGCAGATTACTGAATTTTGAGCGTATTCTCAATTTATACGTCTAAAGAAGAATATAGAATAATACACATTTCAGTTTTCTTACATTATTTTGATTCTTTAAGTATGTTCGATCTTGACCTAGTATACATATATATATACATATATATATAAATATATATATATATATATATATATATATGCATATATATAATATTATATATATATATATATATTATATATATATAATATATACATACACACACACACACACACACAACAACAACACACACGCACACACACACATACATACATACATACAAATACAGCATACATACATACAACATACATACATACACACACACACACACACACACAACCAAAACACACACACAACAAAACAAACACACACATACATACACGCACACACCACACACACACAACACACACACACCACACAACCCACACACACCACACACACACACAACCACCACACACACACACTGACGAACAAAAATAAAAAGGTAAAATACCTTGTATTGTGAGGATATTTCATTCTCATTCATACTTTTTCAATTTTGTAAACATGAATACGGTTCAATAATATATATAATTATATATATATTATATATTAATAATATTTACAATATATAATATATATATATATTATATATATATATATATAAAATTATTTTATCGTAGGCCGCAGTGGCCGAGGGTTAGAGCATCGGCTAAAGACTGTCACGACGGCAATTGAGTTCGTGGGTTCGAGTCATGGCCGGCGCGTTTTCCCCTTGGGCAAGGAATTCACCCGTTTGATACCTACCCCACTGGGTGGGAAAGCCAGCCCAAGTCAGTGGGGCCCCAAGCCCGGATAAAAGAGAGAATGAACCAAAAAAAAAAAAGTAACCCCGGCACTCCGGTGGAAAGGAATTGGGGCCCCTACCAGACTCATCCAAAAGCATCACAAAATGAATATCAATTTTGTATCATCTGGTCAGGCGGCCAAACATGAACCTACCCTTAAAAAAAAAAAAAAAAAAAATATATAATATATATAAATATATATATATATATATAATATATATATATATAATATAATATATATATATTATATACAACACATATTACACAGTATTTTTTTTAATTTATGATTTTATATATATATTAATAATATAATTTTATATATATTATATATATTATAAAATATATATAAAAATTTGGTGTTTTAATGTGGTACGTATACACACACACCAACACCAAACACCCACACACACACCCAAAAAAAACATATATTTAAAATAAAATATATATATATATTTTATATATTAATATAGTTATGTATTATTATTGCAGCCAGGGGGCTTTGTCTCTGGCGAAACATATTTAAATGAAAAAAGGGTGACCCGGAAACAGACGAATGGGTTGAGCGGAGGAGGGAGGAACAACCAAGAGAGAGGCAGTTTGGGGGCTGCTCCTGTGAAGACCTGTGTGTGCCCCCTTTGAGATTATTTTTTGTTTCCCCGTTATAAAACTGATCGGCGGTGACAGTGGTTTTCCCCCCGTATTGGCCTATAGAACGGGTACGGGTAAATAACTTGTGTAAATAAAGGAAAGACTGTCATTTTGTGTTTATTTCGTGCCCTGCCTCACCACATGGCGTTTCCCCTCTCGTGGTGTTCTGGGACGCTGTGGTGCTCGGTGCCTCTTGGAGCTGTTCAGTGTTCACGACCGTGTGGATAGCACGCCGTCTGCCTAGCCTGCCTTGTGTTGGTGGCAGAGAGACGAGGCGGTCGGCGTAACAAATGGTGTCAGGAGTGGGATTTGTGATATTTGATAAGTGAGATTTATCATGTCCAAAGATTGCGGCAGCCATGAGGGAGAGGAGGCTATGACTGAGGCAGGCACGAGTGAGGTGAAGCCGAGCCAGATGGACCTGATCACTGCCATGCTGGCCGGTATGAGGGAGGAAATGGCACAAAGGGCAGAAGAGCAGGCACAAAGGGCAGAAGAGCAGGCACAGAGGGCACGCGAGCAGGCGCACCATCTCGTCGAGATGCAGGCAAGGAAGGCAGAGGAACAGTTCTGCCAACTTGTTGAGGTGCTACAGACCAATCTTGCATCTGTGAAGATGGAAACTCAGCAGTACACCGACAAGGCCTGCAACAGTATGAAGAGTGAACTGATGGAGGAGGTGCAGACTCTGAAGGGCGAGGTTCAAGGCCTGAGGGAGGAAGTGAAGGCGGAAAGGCGGCGTCACGAGGCAGTAACGTTGCAAGCAGAGAAGGCACACGAGGTTCTGGCAACAGATGCCAGAGTGTCATATTTATTTGGGTCTGCCCTGGGGTCCGTGGCAGGAAACCCCCGGGCCTCGCAACGTCGTGTCGGAGCCAGTGGTCGCTGCAGAAGGTGGGGACCCATCGGAACCGCTCCCTTGGGTTAGGTGGCGGCAAACTCGGCCCCGGTCAACCCGCCTCGTTGCCTCCCTCACCCCCTTCCTCCCCCCTGGGCGTGTTAGTTCACGGCACGCGTTCTCCACCCTGCAGCCCCTCGGCCTCCAGACATTCTGTGAGGCGTAAGCCAGCTGAGTACGACGGGAAGGTGGCCTGGGAGGCATATGTCCCCCAAATTTTGAAATGCTGGCATCTGCCAGGGGGAGCCAGGAAGAGAAGGCCCTGCAGCTGGTAACAGCGCTAAGGGGCCCCGCGGTGGAAGTGTTGGGCCATCTGCCGGCATCCCAACATGCCTCTTACACCAGCGTGGCGGAGGCTTTGAAACGGCGTTTCGGGCACCACCACCAGGCCGAGGTATATCGGGCGCGCCTGAAGAAGCGGACTCGTGAGCGTGGCGAGACACTGTCCCAGCTGGCACAGGACGTGGAGGCGCTGGTAAGGAGGTCGTACCCTGCGGCTGCGGAAGAGATGATCGTGGTCCTGGCCCGCGATTTCTTTGTTGACGCTTTGCAGGACCCGCAGCTGCAAATCTACGTCAAGCAGGAAACACCCTGAGGACCTGCAGGTGGCGCTGGCGAGGGCCTTGGAATTCGAGGCCTTCCTGAAGGCAACCAGTGGCCTAGGGCCAGCTGCTCAGCCCCGCCGTGACCTCCGGGGCCGAAAGGCTAAAGTGGAGAAGGTAGCATTGAGGAAAGTGAGCCCGAGCACTTTCCAAGGCTTGTGTTGGGGCTGCGGTGAGGAAGGGCACAGATGTAGTCGGTGTCGGAGGGAGCGGAGAACACGTCCTCTCATCCAGACGGATTTTGATGGCTCAGTAGATGGGAAGCCATGCCGCCTGACAGTGGACACTGGGGCTGAGAAGACCCTAGTGCGGCCTGTTATGTTGGCCACTATGCGACTTCAGACGCACCACAGAGACTGTATGGTGTCAGGGGGCATTGTGTGCAGCTAAAGGGGCCAGTGGAGGCTCGTATTGGCGTGGGCAGCATGGTGCAGCGGCTGCTGGTGTATGTGGCCGATCTGGACGAGCACTACTTGCTGGGCCTTGACTACCTGACGCAGAGTAAGGCATGTGTCGACCTTGGACGGAAGCTGGTGAGGGTGCACGGTGAAGATGTGCCCTTGCTTCCAGAGGTTGGCTGTGTAGAGGTAGTTACGGCTGAGCGACTGCATCTTGCCCCCAGGACAGAGTCTAGAATCCGGTGTCGATTGTCAAGAGTGATGCGTGGAGTAGAGGGCCTCGTGGAGCCCATCCAAAACCTGCAGCTGGCTGATGGCGTAGTGGTTGGGTGGAGCCTTGTTGGACCAGGGGAAGGGTTAGTTACAGTGTTGGTAGCTAACTTCTCCGATAAGGCCCAGAAGGTGCCAGCTGGTGCAAAGCTGGGCACTTGTGAGGAAGTGGAGCATCCAGAAGAGTCGTCGGGGAGCGGGGAGTTGGTTGGTGTAGGGTCATTGCCTGACTTCCTCGAGGACTTGGCGCACCGGAGCGCCGCTAACCTGACGGAGGCACAGACAGAGAAGAGCGCCACACCCTGGCTCAGTATGCAGATGTTTTTAGCAGGGGACTTGGGCCCTGGGCCGCACAGGATTGGTGAAGCACCGCATTAACACCGGAAGTAGTTTGCCCATCAAGAGCCCCCCCTGACGTATTGCACCAACCGGCGAAAAGAGATGCAGTGCACTGTCAAGAGCTGGCGGCGAGGGGTGATTGAACGGTCAGACAATCCATGGTCATCAGCGGTAGCCCCGGTGAAGAAAAAGGACGAGCATTTGGACAGTGAGGGCGATGCAACAGACGTCAATGGTGACCATGAGCCAGGTCTTGGGGTGCCACTGCCAATCTACCGCCGCCAACACCTACTCCAGAGCGACCCCAGCGTGAGCGAAGAAAGCCACGCTGGATGAAAGATTTTTGTGTTTCTGAGAACTGATTTACAATTACGGTTACTTTTGTTTGAAAGAATTTTGTTTATTTAAATTTTCTGTAGTTTGTTTCATGTTTAGATATGTCAGAGCAGACGGGTCGTCTGCTTGATAGGGGGGATAGTGCTACGCCAGTGGGTCTTTGTCTCTGTGCAAAACATGTGTTAACATGAAAAGGATGACCTGGGCAAACATAACGCAACTGGCTGTGAGTGGAGGAGCGGAGGAACAAGCCAAGAGAGAGGTAGTTGGGTGCTGCTCCTGTGAAGACCTCGTGTGTGCCCTTGTGACCTGATATACTTTGTGTTGCCCTGTTATAAGCGGTATCGTGCAGTGTGACATGCTGGTTTCCCCCCTGTATTGTGCCTATAGAAAAGTGTACGGGTAAATAACTTGTGTAAATAAAGGAAAGACTGTCATTTTGTGTTCATTTCGTGCTCTGCCTCGCCAGGTGGCGTTTCCCCTCTTGGTGTTCTGGGACGCTGTGGTGCTCGGTGCCTTTTGGGAGCTGTTCAGTGTTCAGGGACCCTGTGGATAGCACGCCGTCTGCCTCACCTGCCTTGTGTTGGTGGCTGGGAGACGAGGCAGTCGCCGTAACAATATACATATACATATACATATACATACACACACCCCACACACACAAATATATATAATATTTATATAATATATATATATAATATATATATATATATATATATAATTATAAAATATATATGTATATATAATATGTATATATTTTAAATATATATAATAATATAATAATATATATAATATATATTAATATATATATAATATATATATATATATATATATATATATATATATAATATATCTTTTCTTTAAACGGTAGGTTCATGTCTGAGCCGCCGTGGTCACAGCATGATACTTAATTGTAGTTTTCATGTTGTGATGCTCTTGGAGTGAGTACGTGGTAGGGCCCCCATTTCCCTTTTCCCAACGGAGAGCGCCGGTGGTACCTTTTAGGTAATAATTCTCTTATTTACCCGGGCTTGGGACCAGCACTTGACTTGGGCTGGCTTGGCCACCCAGTGGCTAGGTAGGCAATCAAGGTGAATTTCCCTTTGCCCAAGGGAACAATGCGGCGGTCGGTGACTCGAAACCCTCGAATTCAGATTGCCGTCGTGACAGTCTTGAGTCCGTCGCTCTAACCATTCGGCCACCGCGGCCTTGACGATCATGGGCTTCCATGATTTTCTCTTAGCAATTTAGAGCGGTGGTTTGCCATTGCCTTCCGCCCGGTGTTTTTATCGAGTCACCATCTCTATTTACCCGGCACTGACTTGAGCTGGCTTGGCACCCAGTGGCTAGGCAGGCAAAACGAGGTGAAGTTCCTTGCCCAAGGGAAACAACGCGCCGGCAGGTGACTCGAACCCTCGAACTCCAACGCTCTAACCATTCGGCCACCGCGGCCCCATATAATATATATATAATATATTTTTTAAATATATATTATATATATATTATATGGGGCCGCGGTGGCCGAATGGTTAGAGCGTTGGAGTTCGAGGGTTCGAGTCACCTGCCGGCGCGTTGTTTCCCTTGGGCAAGGAACTTCACCTCGATTGCCTGCCTAGCCACTGGGTGGCCAAGCCAGCTCAAGTCAGTGCCGGGTAAATAGAGATGGTGACTCGATAAAAACACCGGGCGGAAGGCAAAAGGCAAAACACCGCTCTAAATTTCTAAGAGAAATCAGGAAGCCCATGATCGTCAAGGCCGCGGTGGCGAAGGTTAGAGCGACGGACTCAAGACTGTCTCGACGGCAATCTGAATTCGAGGGTTCGAGTCACCCACCGCCGCATGTTCCCTTGGGCAAGGAACTTCACCTGATTGCCTACCTAGCCACTGGGTGGCCAAGCCAAACCCAAGTCAAGTGCTGGTCCCAAGCCCGGATAAATAGAGAGAAAATTTTTACCTAAAAGGTACCACCGGCGCTCTCCGTGGAAAGGAACGGGGACCCTAACACGTACTCACTCCCAAGAGCATCACAACATGAAAACTACAATTAAGTATCAGCTGGACCACGGGGCTCAGACATGAACCTACCGTTAAAAGAAGAAGATATATTATATATTATATATAATATATATATATAATATAATATATAATATATATATATATATAAAATTATTATATATATATATATTATATATAATTAATATATATTATATATATATTATATTATTATATATATTTATATAAAAACATATTATATATACATATATATATATATATATTATATATATAATATATATATATATATATATATATAAAATATATTATGTATATATATGTTTTGTGTGTGTGTGTGTGTATGTATATGTATATGTATATGTATATTGTTACGGCGACTGCCTCGTCTCCCTGCCACCAACACAAGGCAGGTTAGGCAGACGGCGTGCTATCCACAGGGTCGTGAACACTGAACAGCTCCAAGAGGCACCGAGCACCACAGCGTCCCAGAAACACCAAGAGGGGAAACGCCACCTGGCGAGGCAGAGCACGAAATGAACACAAAATGACAGTCTTTCCTTTATTTACACAAGTTATTTACCCGTACACTTTTCTATAGGCACAATACAGGGGGGAAACCAGCATGTCACACTGCACGATACCGCTTATAACAGGGCAACACAAAGTATATCAGGTCACAAGGGCACACACGAGGTCTTCACAGGAGCAGCACCCAACTACCTCTCTCTTGGCTTGTTCCTCCGCTCCTCCACTCACAGCCAGTTGCGTTATGTTTGCCCAGGTCATCCTTTTCATGTTAACACATGTTTTGCACAGAGACAAAGACCCACTGGCGTAGCACTATCCCCCCTATCAAGCAGACGACCCGTCTGCTCTGACATATCTAAACATGAAACAAACTACAGAAAATTTAAATAAACAAAATTCTTTCAAACAAAAGTAACCGTAATTGTAAATCAGTTCTCAGAAACACAAAAATCTTTCATCCAGCGTGGCTTTCTTCGCTCACGCTGGGGTCGCTCTGGAGTAGGTGTTGGCGGCGGTAGATTGGCAGTGGCACCCCAAGACCTGGCTCATGGTCACCATTGACGTCTGTTGCATCGCCCTCACTGTCCAAATGCTCGTCCTTTTTCTTCACCGGGGCTACCGCTGATGACCATGGATTGTCTGACCGTTCAATCACCCCCTGCGCCGCCAGCTCATTGACAGTGCACTGCATCTCTTCTCGCCTGGTTGGTGCAATACGTCAGGGGGGGGCTCTTGATGGGCAAACTACTTCCGGTGTTAATGCGGTGCTTCACCAATCCTGTGCGGCCCAGGTCCAAGTCACCCCTGCCTAAAAAACATCTG
>NC_051397.1:52505439-52507939 GCF_015228065.2 Penaeus monodon | reverse complement strand
TAATACATGTAAGATCTGTGAATGTATGCCGATCTTTCAGGTCTTCCCTTAGGTAAGTGACTTATTACTTGTGTTTGTTTGAACCACCTCGCTTTGAGGCAGATAAATCCTCCTGAGAACCATTGACTTTGATTATACATACGTTAGTTGATAGACCTACACGCGAGGCTGAAACTGAATTGTCTCATTTTTCCTTTTCCGTAACTTTTGTAAAGCCAAAACCACTTCGCTCACTTAGGGAATCTAAGACCTTTTAGCAATATCATGTTGGTTATGTGCAGATATCTTTTCTTTTGTTTTGCAGGTGATTATTGCTGCTGTACTGGTGCTCCAGATGTGCTACCAAAAAATGACAAGTGATGTATTTTAATGTATATTTCTTGTAATAGATAAAAGTGTGCAAAATTTAGCCGTATTAAGCTCAGAAGAATTGTCACCACTCTCCTCTCTTTCACACTGTCTTTTTTCCTTCCCTGTCTCTTTCTAAATTACATACTTTCATCTCTTTCTTTGCAAGGTATACATACACAGAGAAGGACAGGATATAAACAGCACCCTCATTTTTTTCTCCAAAGGCGGGGCTGCGGCAGGTATGGTTTTGGAAATCTTCGTGCATCTCCTCGTGGCTTGTCTCCTGATCCATGGCGTTAGAAAGGTAAGACCACATATTCTTCAACTATCGGTCACATCATTATATACCTGTAAATATATAGATACATACGGCTATGATTATCATCCTGCATTGTATCCCGATGCAATGTGTATGTATACATAAATACATACATATACATACATATATATGTATGTATGTATGTATGTAAGCATATATATATACATACATATATATATAAATATATATATATATATATATATATATGTGTGTGTGTGTGTGTGTGTGTATGTGTGTGTGTGTGTGGGTGTGTGTGTGTGTGTGTGTGTGTGTGTGTGTGTGTGTGTGTGTGTGTGTGTGTGTGTGTAAGAGAGAGAGAGAGTGTGTGTATATATGTATATAAGTATATATGTGTGTGTGTGTGTGAGGTGGGTGTGTATGTATATATATATATATATATATATATATATATATATATATATATATATATATATATATATATATATATATATATATATAAAGGAACCACAGACGCAATAAGAAATGAAGTTGAATCAGACGATATATATCTGTATATATATATATATATATATATATATATATATATGTGTGTGTGTGTGTGTGTGTGTGTGTGTGTGTGTGTGTGTGTGTGTGTGTGTGTGTGTGTGTGTGTGTGTGTATGCATTAATATGTGTGTATTTACGTGCATACTTACACATATACATATGTATATACATATATATGTATATGTATATGAATATATATATATGTATCTGTATATATATATATATATATATATATATATATATATATATATATATATATATATATATATAAATGTATATGTGCGCGGGTATGTGGGTATGGGTATATGTATACATATATGCAATTGTATACATATAGAATGATATTCCATATATATGGATGTCTAGTCACCTGGACTACCTTACAGCAAGAAAAGCAAGATTTACTCTTGTTATCTTAATAAGAATGTAGGCCAATTATGAGTATTAAAAAAAGTAAAGAATATCCCCTTTGCTAACTTTGGCATACCCTTTTCTATCCTTATTAACCATCGTCACCATTCCTCGAAACTCAAGGGGAGGGTAAGTTTTATGTAAAGATAACTCCCGGAGAGAATTATCATTACATAAATCTTTGCTCTAGGGCGGCTGCTTTAGATGGAACCATTGTCTTGGAAAGCTGCTTTAAGAAAATGGAAGTAATGGAAATATTGTTCAGAGACCATGGGACGATCTGATTGCCTAGCCTTCTACTGCAAAGAACTTCCAGGGCAATGTTCTTCCTTAATTAATTATGAAATTATTGATATGACTGCAGTAACAAAGGGAACGCAGAGATAAAAACAACAAATAATGGTGCATATGAAAACTATATGTAACGATTACAACTAGCATACTTTTCCTTCTGTTTCAAAGAGTAACCCACAAGAATTGTGCTAGTAATCGGCTTTCCCGTTACAGCATCAGCCTTTCCTGGTGTGGGGCTGGGTGTGGATGAGGTGCGTCCTGGTGGTCACCGACTTGGCTAACTATGTTGTCAAGGTAGCTTATAGTCAGATTTTGGGCGCAGTTATACTTGCTGTGCTTTTCACTGCAGCCTTAACCTACAATATCTTGGTTGTCCGTTCGTACGCATATACCGTAAGTGTTTAATTGCTGCTGTTCTATACATATGATTAGCACATCAGAAATCCGCGGAACATTATGATCTTCAGAAAAAAACAACAAGATTATAATGTTAGTTTTAGAAACCAATTGGAGAAAAGTTTGAATATTTTAAACATTCAACATGTATTATGCTATGTATATCTGTACTTGTGTTTTACATATAAGTAAGTAAGCGTGGTTGCATTTACTATTGGCAATG
>NC_051397.1:52497939-52500439 GCF_015228065.2 Penaeus monodon | reverse complement strand
GAAGTTCTGCCCAGCCACAGCAGTAAACTCCAGGCGACAGTTGCAACTTCTCGCGCCTGGGCGAGGCGCGAACCGCCGACCCCTCGGATGAGAGACCGACACGTTACCACTGTACTAGCCCGGAGGCTGAATGTCGCTCGCAGGCGACCCTCTTTTATACAGGTTTGCATGGGGAATTGGCAAAGGGTTGCAATGTACTGGGAAATAGAAGAGAAAGAATGTGTTTGTGTAAACAGAGCGACGTCACAAGGCGGAAGACCTGCGGGCGTCGCATCCATAGCTGTGTTGGGTAATAGGCTTGGTATGTAGGAAGTTGTGTTACTTTATTTAGATATATGTCTGGCCACAAGGCAGGCCTGTAGCCATAAGGGTTATTCGAAAGCAGTTGAGATCCATTAGTGAGCGTCTCTGGGGAGGGATTTGGTGTGTGTTGAAATAGGCCATATGTGAAATGGGTCTTACACACGCGTGTGCGTGCACACGCACACACACACACATATATATGTGTGTGTGTAGATATATGCATATAGATCCATATATACATATATACATATATATACATATATACAAGTGTGTACATATACAGGAAAAGTCTAGTCCCCCAAACATCGTCCTAGGTAACCCTACTGCATATTGTTTTATATAGATATATGAAGACGTCAGCGACTGTATAAAGCCTTAAATATCGTCACTGATTTCACCATAGAATGTATCCTAAAATCCTCATATTGTATCGTAAATGTAATGACCCTAAGCTCCGCTAGGCTAGTGCCCCCTTTTTACTCAGTGTCCCCCCAGCTGCCGTCCCGTTCACAGATACCTAGCTATGACACTGCGAGCATTTGTACAAAGGATTGACAAACGCAGCAGTAAAAGAATTATTATTCAACAGTAGACTGTTTATTTAGATGTAAGTAGAAGTACAAACGTCGATAATTATGCAAAAATTATTTGTGATGACTACATACAATGAACATATGCATACATATGAATGAAAAAATGTAAACCAAATACTATTGATGCATTAAATACTGCAGATAACAACATTCATTCAAATCATGTAAAACATTTTAAAAATACATGGAAACAAATAATACAAAGAAAAATAAGTTTCACGTTTAAGGTAAAAAACACAAAGCACCATTATATTCGACATAAGATAAAAGTTTATAATAGGCACGGCTTGCCATGAACTGTACCGCTTGATTAGTCACATTATGACCCCCGACAACGCATTTGTTTTTATTTGTTTCTTTGTCATTATTCTCTCCCTTTTGAGTAGCCTGAAATGTAGTTTTTTAAGTTCTGTGCCCTCGAAATTTTTGTTAACGTCTGATATTGTTTTCAGTGTCCTGAACAACACTATTCAACGTCGAATCCACACTGTTTCATACTTGGTGTAGAGATGACGTTCGAAGTAAGCATGATAGTACTGCGTATCGGGCAGTGGGCGTGAGTAAACTAGCTTGAAGCCGTAGTACTCGAGGCCGATCAACATTCGGTACATCTCGTTGAGTCTTTGGAGGTTTTCGTCGGTGGCAGGAGGGAGATGGAGCAGAAGTCGAACCTGATATTGGAAGATTATTTTTATCTTTCTTTAAAAAACTTTCCCTGGTTAGGATATGCTACGTGAACAACGAGGACTTACATATACGAAATAATTGTCAAATAATATTTTGACTCGATAGAAAAGAGTCAATCACTTGCAAATAAACATTTATTTACCTGCTTGACGTTGAAATAGGCCTGGTAGCTGGAGGTAAAGATGTTAAAGAGCAAGGTCCACTCCGTCCCGGCCAGGGTAGTCTTCACGTAGTGGATGGGTTTCCACTTATAAACGAAAAGAAAATGGGGTTACTTATCGCCGTTGTAGTATATGAACTGATACAAAGTACAAATGGTCTGAGTGTGCGCCATACACAGTGAGATATTTCATATGCAGAAGAAAAAGAAAGAAGACTTACCATGTGGTTTAGAAGATTCATGAAACTATCCAGTGTGTAATGTCCTAAACCCGTCGCATTCGTCAGCTGAAGTGGGTACAGGTAGGTATTGACACCCAGTTTAGAGTAGCTGTATTCCGTCAGAGGCGTAATTATGTGGGCTCGGCAGCCACGCTTCCCCATCTAAAGAAAACAGAAAAAATATTGCAGACGCTTAGATCTGTACATGTGAGACTGAAGTATTATTATATTGGCGACCATGGTTTGTATTTCAGGTTAATTTCATGGAAGATATCATCTTCGTAAGTCTATTCATGTCTGCTAATTCACACACTATAGCCTATGTGTTTCTTCGAGCAACTGGAATAGTTAAATGAATCAACTTACCTCCATTTCAAACTTAATGTCTTCCCTATTAACGCCAAATGCATAGAGTCTGCAAGTGTCCGGGGTCTTCGGCAGACCATCCAAGCAGATGTATGTACCTTCATGTCCTGAGAGCTGTGGCAGAAATCAACGAATAGACTGAATATATTTTATAAAAGAACTGCGTACTA
>NC_051397.1:52491308-52493808 GCF_015228065.2 Penaeus monodon | reverse complement strand
ACCCCTCCCCTCCTCTCTGAAACAATATGCCTGGTACCACAGATAATCCCTCCCCCCCCCCACTTACCCCTCCTACCTCACCCCGTCAGCACCCCCCTCTCCCATTTCCTCCCACCCGCACCGCAATATTCATCATGTTTAAACTTGTACCTGGATTGATAATTGACCCTGTTACACACAGGAGTGATCACCCCTCCTAATGAAGGAGGCTATCATAATCCTAAGATAGGTGTCACAGATGACCCACCTCGATAATTGACCCTGTTACACACACACACACACACACACACACGCGCACACACACACACACACCTGAAGGGTGTCCCTCCCCTTCCCTCCTCTCCAAAGCAGTAATAATAATAAGAATAAGAGAAAGAAGAAGAAGATTACTCTAATGATGTCTAACACACACACACACACACACACACACATACCAGAAGGGTGCCACTCCTCTCCAAACCAATAAGAATAAGAGGAAGGAGAAGCAAAAGACAAACAAACAAGTATACATCCAGCTGCTGACATACGCAAAGATATTCAACCAATGTCAGGTGCTACAAGTGCCGTTCCCCTCCCTTCCTCTCTTAAACAATATGCCAGGTACCACAGATTTTTTTTCACCCCTCCACACCACCCCTCCTACACCACCCTATCAGCACCCCCTCTCCTACACCCCCCCCAACCTGCACCGCAATATTCATCATGTTTAAACTTGTAACTGGATCGATAATTGACCCTGTTACAGACGAGTGATCACCCCTACTAATTAATTATAATTCATGAATGTCCCTCTAATGATGTCTAACATGCACACCTAAAGGGTTCCTCTCACCCTCCCCCTCCACTCCAAAGCAACCCTTCTTCCCTTCCTACTGCCCCTGCCCCACATTCCTCCATACCCCATTACAAAGTAAGAAAAGAAGAAGTAAACAAACAAATCACCAGTCACAAATCCTGTCTAAGGAGATACTACAGTCCTGCACTGAAGTGCTAGAGGTGAGTGATCACACCTATAGCTAATGAGCATGTCTCGATCAATAACCGTGACAGGGAGAGAGAGTTCCCCTTCCCTCCCATCCTCACCCAGACAAAGCGTGCTCACCCAGGGGGTTGTTGATAATACAACCACCTCTTCTTGCTCAGAGATAATGATGGATGCGGTGCAATCTCGTCTTGAGGTGTAACCAAACAAGAAAAGGAAATCCATTTTAACCCAAACTGAGATTGGTGATGTTTGCATTATATAAGACAAAAAATATATTCATCTGACAAAGTCAGGGCACAGAGCCTGCTTGACCCTAGCCATATTTGACCAGCCGATTGACATAACCGGGCCTTGATCAAGTAACCCGTCTAACCAGAATAGAGGATCAAAGAGGTGTGTTGCTAACTGCAGGGCACAGTGTGCAGCATCGCTCAACCTCCAGGACTCCTGTCTCCTGGTAATACAGGACGCTATGCACAGCAAACACACGTGGGAGAGTTCTCCCTGGTCCAAGATAGAATGAACCAGGGGTGGTTGCACCATCCCCTCTCATAGGCCTTGGTGCACCAGGAAGCCATTTTGTCTCATCCCTCACTGGTGACCCCTCCAGTATGGGTAGCCCTCTGGTCTGACTCACCAGATCATTGGGACCTGAAGGCCCCCCACCGCAGTAAGGCGGCTTCTGTTAGGGGGGTGTTACAGGCTTGTTTGTGTGTCTTCTCTTATTCTTATTCTTATTATACTTGCGGAAATTTGTTAACAATTAGTCAAAGCCTTCTTTTGTACAAGTGTTTTGATTTTTGAAGATAAAAATAGTTTATATGGGTCTTTAACTGTTTTCGCCACTACAGCAGCTGTAACATAGTGGCATAGCGAAAAAAGGATGTTAAGACATACCCATGTTTTCTTCATTTGGCATGATGCAACCACCCCTGGTTCATTCTATCTTGGACCAGGGAGAACTCTCCCACGTGTGTTTGCCGTGCATAGCGTCCTGTACTACCAGGAGACAGGAGTCCTGGAGGTTGAGCAAATATGGCTGGTCAAATATGGCTAGGGTCAAGCAGGCTCTGTTCAGTCGGTAGCGCATAGGTCCCTCGACTGCCATCAGTACTGCAAAAATGGCTGTGTATATTTCCTCATTACACCTGTGGCTGTTGGGAGATTTTGAGCCCCAACTATACCTTCCCCTCATTGGACTCCATGGTGGGTGGGGGGTGAGGAAATGAAGAATTCTAATTTGTATGATTATTACAAATTTGCAAAGATCTAGCTCTCTCCCTGACGACCTATGCAATCCCTGTCCATTCCCTCTGGAACATCACATGTTGTCACTCTGGAACCTTTCCAGCCCAAACCAGGTAAGAAGGAGAAAAGTCTTCCTCAATCCATTAAGGAAATCTTACCTGGTAAATATGAGAGTATTTCATGTAGTAAGTACCTAGTAGTGAAGACTATTGATGGTGTATCAATCATGGATCTTGATATCTTGATACATGAAATGGAAGATATAGT
>NC_051397.1:52480032-52482532 GCF_015228065.2 Penaeus monodon | reverse complement strand
GGATCCTGGGAGTACTTTTTTAAGGGTTGTTTACCTGTGGGACTAGTTTTCACAGGCTTCCTTTGGACAGGCTCAGGATTTCTTTCCCTGGGCAAAGAATGGACCTGAGCCTTTGCTTCAGGGGTATTCTGTCTAGCAGCGGAGGCCCCTGTGGATGTTGTGGCAGCTGGAGCTGTCACCGTTGAGGCCCCTGGATACCTTCCTGACGGCTCCAAAGACCCCACTCTGAGCAGAATCTTTTGAACAGGCTCAGGATTTCTTTGCCTGGGCAAAGGGCGTACCTAAAACCTTAGCTTTAGGGGTATTCTGCCTAGATGAGGAGGCCCCTGTGGATGTGGTGGCAGCTGGAGCTGTCATCGTTGAGGCCTCTGGAGCCTTAACTGATGGCTCCAAAGACCTTACTTCGGGAGGAGGAGTCTCCTCAATATACCCCTCACTCCTACTCCGTTTCTGGTGGAACAACTCAACAGAGGCAGTGTCAGCAATTTGGGACTGAGGTTTAACAGAAGTAAAGGACCTACCTGGCTGTGCAAACAGCACACGGGGACATTGCTTTGCCTCTGGAAAACTAACTTTCTCCTTGCTCCTTATTACCAATACTTCCTTTTCAAATTTGTACCTTTTACATTGCTTTGATGAAGCTTCATGAGCTTTGCAGTGGTAACAGCATATTGGACCTGGACAGTTGTCATCTCCTTGATGACCTGTTGTACCACACTTTACACATACTCTTGGTTGTCCATTTCCTTTAAAACGGCAAGAGTTGGCTCCATGCCCATAACCCTGGCAGTGGAAGCACTGCATAGGGTTGGGCGCATATGGCTTAACAGATTCTGGAAGGAATAATGTGTTAAAAGTTTGGAGAGCTGGTGTCGACTGTTCCAAACCATCAACTTTCTTCTTTAAAACGTTTTACTGCCACTACATTAAAATTCTCTAGTTCTTCTAACAGTTTCTCCTCAGAGTACCTCATCAGTTCTCGGGAAAAGACAATTCCCTTACACTGATTGAGGGTTTTGTGAGGAGAACATGAAACTTGATCCCCAGGAATGTTGCATATCGCATGCAGACGGTCACTCTTGTCTGGTGACGAAACCTCAATTATCAAGCTACCATCCTGCTGTGGGGTGAGGCGAGGATCACGTTGACATACTTCAACTATTTTCCAATGTAATTCAAAGATATCAAGATCCATGATTGATACACCATCAATAGTCTTCACTACTAGGTACTTACTACATGAAATACTCTCATATTTACCAGGTAAGATTTCCTTAATGGATTGAGGAAGACTTTTCTTCCTTCTTACCCGGTTTGGGCTGGAAAGGTTCCAGAGTGACAACATGTGATGTTCCAGGGGAATGGATAGGTCGTCAGGGAGAGAGCTAGATCTTTGCAAAATTTTTAATAATCATACAAATTAAATTCTTCATTTCCTCACCCCCCACCCACCATGGGTCCAATGAGGGGAAGGTATAGTTGGGGCTCAAAAACTCCCAACAGCCACAGGGGTATGAGGAAATATACACAGCCATTTTTGCAGTACTGATGGCAGTCGAAAGGGGCCTATGCGCTACCGACTGAACAAGCCTGCTTTTACCCTAGCCATATTTGACCAGCCATATTTTGCTCAACCTCCAGACTCCTGTCTCCTGGTAGTACAGGACGCTATGCACGGCAAACACACGTGGGAGAGTTCTCCCTGGTCCAAGATAGAATGAACCAGGGGGGGTTGCATCATGCCAAATGAAGAAAACATGGGTATGTCTTAACACCTTTTTTCGCTATGCCACTATGTTAGCTGCTGTAGTGGCGAAAACAGTTAAAAACCCATATAAACTATTTTTATCTTCAAAAAACAAAACCTTGTACAAAAGAAGGGTTTGACTAATTGTTAACAAAATTTTCCGCAAGTATAAAAAGAATAGAATAAGAGAAGACACACAAACCAAACCTGTAACACCCCCCTAACAGAAACCGCCTTACTGCGGTGGGGGGCCTTCAGGTCCCAATGATCTGGTGAGTCGACCAGAGGGCTACCCATACTGGAGGGGTCCCAGTGGGGATGAGAAAAAATGGCTTCCTGGTGCACCAAGGCCTTAGAGGGGATGGTGCAACCACCCCTGGTTCATTCTATTTGGACCCGGGGGAACTCTCCCCCTGTGTTTGCTGTGCATAGCGTCCTGTATTACCAGGAGAACAGGGGTTCCCCGGAGGTTGAGCGATGCTGCACACTGTGCCCTGCAGTTAGCAACACACCTCTTTGATCCTCTATTCTGGTTAGACGGGTTACTTGTCAAGGCCCGGTTATGTCAATCGGCTGGTCAAATATGGCTAGGGTCAAGCAGGCTCTGTGCCCTGACTTTGTCAGATAAATATATTTTTTGTCTTATATAATGCAAACATCACCAATCTCAGTTTGGTTAAAATGGATTTTCCTTTTCTTGTTTTGGTTACACCTCAAAACGAGATTTTCCCGCATCCATCATTATCTCTGAGC
>NC_051397.1:52470032-52472532 GCF_015228065.2 Penaeus monodon | reverse complement strand
TGTCAACGTGATCCTCGCCTCACCCCACAGCAGGATGGTAGCTTGATAATTGAGGTTTCGTCACCAGACAAGAGTGACCGTCTGCATGCGATATGCAACATTCCTGGGGATCAAGTTTCATGTTCTCCTCACAAAACCCTCAATCAGTGTAAGGGAATTGTCTTTTCCCGAGAACTGATGAGGTACTCTGAGGAGAAACTGTTAGAAGAACTAGAGAATTTTAATGTAGTGGCAGTAAAACGTTTTAAGAAGAAAGTTGATGGTTTGGAACAGTCGACACCAGCTCTCCAAACTTTTAACACATTATTCCTTCCAGAATCTGTTAAGCCATATGCGCCCAACCCTATGCAGTGCTTCCACTGCCAGGGTTATGGGCATGGAGCCAACTCTTGCCGTTTTAAAGGAAATGGAAAACCCAAGATTATGTGTAAAGTGTG
This sequence comes from Penaeus monodon, assembly GCF_015228065.2. NCBI lineage: Eukaryota > Metazoa > Arthropoda > Malacostraca > Decapoda > Penaeidae > Penaeus > Penaeus monodon. The sequence goes on along the minus strand of NC_051397.1, from coordinate 52,472,095 downwards.
GTAAAACAGGTCATCAAGGAGATGACAACTGTCCAGGCTCCAATATGCTGTTACCACTGCAAAGCTCATGAAGCTTCATCAAAGCAATGTAAAAGGTACAAATTTGAAAAGGAAGTATTGGTAATAAGGAGCAAGGAGAAAGTTAGTTTTCCAGAGGCAAAGCAATGTCCCCGTGTGCTGTTTGCACAGCCAGGTAGGTCCTTTACTTCTGTTAAACCTCAGTCCCAAATTGCTGACACTGCCTCTGTTGAGTTGTTCCACCAGAAACGGAGTAGGAGTGAGGGGTATATTGAGGAGACTCCTCCTCCCGAAGTAAGGTCTTTGGAGCCATCAGTTAAGGCTCCAGAGGCCTCAACGATGACAGCTCCAGCTGCCACCAAAATCCACAGGGCCTCCTCATCTAGGCAAAAATACCCCTAAAGCTAAGGTTTTAGGTACGCCCTTTGCCCAGGCAAAGAAATCCTGAGCCTGTTCAAAAGATTCTGCTCAGAGTGGGGTCTTTGGAGCCGTCAGGAAGGTATCCAGGGGCCTCAACGGTGACAGCTCCAGCTGCCACAACATCCACAGGGGCCTCCGCTGCTAGACAGAATACCCCTGAAGCAAAGGCTCAGGTCCATTCTTTGCCCAGGGAAAGAATCCTAAAGCCTGTCCAAAGGAAGCCTGTGAAAACTAGTCCCACAGGTAAACAACCCTTAAAAAAGTACTCCCAGGATCCTGGAAAGGGACAGCCTAAAGGTGTGGGGCAAACCTTGACCACAAGTGCTGCCAAACACCTTATGAAGAAGTAATCTGAAGAACTGGATACTGAATCCAATGGAATTGTCAGGGAATTCATAAAAATGGGAAGCACTGAAATATCTGATAGCTTCATGTAATCCAGTTTGTGTTGCCTACAAGAGATTATGACCAGGGAAAATTGTCCCATTTTCCTGAGAGGATTCCAAGTTCAAGCCCATTATGGGACCTTTGACAATGGACCTCATGGAGGAGCAGCAGTAATGGTACGTCAGGATATTCCCTTGCAGGCCATCCACCTGCAGACAACACTGCAGGTGAAGGCTGTGAGAATAGGCTTGACATGACCTTACACTGTTGCATCCATCTACCTTCCTCCACATAATCTCGACATAAATAATTTGGAAAATCTACTTGAGCAGTTGCCACATCCATTTCTACTCTTGGGAGATTTCAATGGTCGGCATCACCTCTGGGGAGACACTTTGTGCAACCCTCGAGGAAGGGCCTTGTAGTTTTTGTTCTTAAGAGTAGATGTAGTTTTACTGAACAGTGACACTCCCACACATTTCCAAATCCAAACTGGGACATTCTCCAATATAGACCTATCAATAGGCTCACCTGATTCACAGTTGAACTTCATTTGGCAGGTCATGGAAGCGACCACTTTCCAATACTTTTGCAGGAGGTGAATGGTATTCTAGTCAATGGAGTGCAGAGATGGCGACTTGAACATGCGGACTGGAATCGTTTAGATCAACTGCAGTATTGCAAGGATCTGTGAATGATTTCCAGTGTGTTCAAGATGCTGTTAATCACTTCACATCATGAATTCACCTCACAGCAGAAGCATCCATTGCCAAAAGTAGCGGGCAGTACCGTCGACCTAAAATACCATGGTGGTCTGTGAATGCCAAAAAGCTTCAGAGCAAAAAAAAGCTGCATTAAGGCAGTTGAAACGACGCCCCAGCATTGTAACCTTGATCCTTTTACAAAAAGACCCATGCCAAAGCCAGGCGCATGCAAAAGGCTAGACGGACGTCGTGGTGGACAATATTCTCCTCGTTTAAACTCTGGGAACCCTTAGCATGGGTATGGGACAAGGTGCATAAGATCGCTGGAAAGAGCATATCCATGTCACAACCTGCTCTGAAGATAGATTGCATAATCATCACAGATAAAAAAGATGTTGCAAATGAGCTAGCTAAATCCATGGCAGAGATCTCCTCTGGAACATCTTACACTGCTCGATTCTCCACTCTTGGGGCTGAACAGGAACAACACCCAATGTCATTCTTCAGTAGGACTGCAGCAGAACTTCCATACAA
>NC_051397.1:52457532-52462532 GCF_015228065.2 Penaeus monodon | reverse complement strand
CACTCATTTAATTTAATTTCCATCTGCTCATACTCGTTGTATAGGTTCATATGTTCATGTGTATATATCATATTGTATCGTAAATAGAATTTGCTCGTTTTCCTGGTTATCTTTTCTTTATAATCTAAAACAGATGAGTGGCTGGACTGCAGTATAAGATTATCATTTTTAATCACTGGTTAACAATTTATTAAATAATCGCGTTCCACAAAATACCACTCGTGCCTCAAGAAAATGCTCGGTGACTGTTCTTCCACACTCGCGCCCCTGAAAATCAGTACAAGGGGAGGCGACCTAGAACGGCTCTGAGTGGCTGGCTCCACACATAATTCGGGGTATATCTTTTAAAAACAGATCAAGTGGAATGGAGTATTAAAAAGTAAATATGGTATTATTTGAAATTAGACCTAACACCGAAGCCGAAAAATCTGACCTTGTTACCAGATAGAACGTAACATTCTAAGACCCTTTATTGTTATAGCATTTTCTTCGCAAACTAATAATAAGGGTTGTAGAGAGGAGGTAAATCAAAGTACCATCAATGTGTGTCACCGAAGTCAAGTCGTTAAAGGGTTGCTCAGTTCTGCTGGAACATACGAGATGAAGATTTTGCAGACCAGGCGGGGGAAGGATAGGGCAGGGGGATCGGCACCCTCCCCGAAAGGAGGTTTAGGGGCAAAACATCCTTCTTACTATAAATGTGCTTCGCAATAACAGTTTATCTCAATGTAAGCAGTGAGATTTTTCAGAAACGCCTGAATAATTTCTTAAGGTCTGAATAGAGTAGTATGTGTTACGGACATTGTTATTTTAGTATGTGATAATCAATAAAATGCGAATAATTATCATCATAATAACAAGTGTAAATTGTTAATTAAGTGTAGAGAAACAGGAATAATTCTGAATAAGAGCAAAACTGTTTTGAGAAGTTCATAGACAATTTTTAGGACACATTATTTCAAAATTTATGGTATTAAAGCAGACTGATAAAGTGATATCAGTTGTAAATATGTTATCAGGAATAATTAATTATGTACCTAAAATTTTGCGAAGATTGTCCGATACAATGGAACCTTTGTGGAGACTAACAAAGATGTAAAATAACAGCGGAGACCAGATCAAGTAAAAGTTTTTTCACAGACTATGGAGTTATTGACAAGTACACCAATATTAACATATTATGGCCCAAACAAACTTTTAAAAATTCAGTGTGATACAAGTCAGAAAGTACTTGGTGCAGTTTTACTGCAAGAAGGCAAACTATTATGTTATGCTAGCCGAGCTCTAACTTTGACCAGGATAAGATATGCTCCAATAGAGAAAGAAACGTATAATTTTTGTCCTAGAGAAATTTCATCGGTATACATTTGGAGGGTTTACCAAAATCATTAGTGACCATAAATCCTTACAGGTTATAATGAAGAATTCCCTTGATCGAGCACCACGTACATTGCAAGGAATGTTGAAAACATCAATGTTATCATTTGTACCCATACGGCCTACTAGATTGCAAAAGATTCAAAGATCGACTTTTGATGATGAAGTAATAAATTTACTAATAGAAAAGAGAATATTGCGTGCCAGTTATTACCATGCTATAATAGTAGAGATGAGTTTTCTGTACAGCATGGATTAATTTTCAAAGGAGAGAGAATTGTTATACCTAGAGAATTACGATCTGAGATCTAAAAAGGCATACATTCATCACATATCGGTGTTGAAGAATGCTTAAGCCGTGCTAGAGAATGTGTTTATTAACCAGGAATGAATGCTTAGATCAGACAGTATGCATCCCAATGGGATAAAGTTGGAGTAGATTTATTTGAACTCAAGAATTATAATTTTCTTGTAACATTTGATTATTTCAATATTTTTTGGAAGATTGATATATTGGAAAGAACATCAGCTAATTCTGAAATTAAAAAGTTAAAAGCTTATTTTGCAAGGTATGGTATCCCTTCAATTGTTGTAAGTGACAATGGACTTACATTGTCACTTACAGATGTGAGGAATTTAAGGATTTTGCTAGAATTTATGATTTTACTCATCTAACAAGTAGGCCACATTACTCAGTCAGATGGCAGAATCAGCAGTTAAAATAGCCAAGAAATTGATCAGAAAAGCCATGGATTGTAGTAAAGATTCTTATTTAGCTATATTAGATCATAGAAATACCCATACTGAGAAGCTTAGTCCAGTTCAATGTAGTTTGGAAAGAAAAAACAGAACACTATTACCTATGTCTCATAAACTTTTGAGCACACACGGAATTAATGTTGAAGTCCATAATAAAAAGAAAAAGATAAAAAACTTGAAAGGTGCAAAGTATTATAACAAACAAGCCAAAGATCTCAAACCATTGCAAGAAGGAGACAATGTGTGTGTTGAACCAACAGTACTAGATGATAAGGTTTGGAAAAAAGGTATTGTAATAGAAAGATAGATGAAAGGTCATATGAGTTAAATGGAGGAGTACTGAGAAGAAATGGAGTGCATTTAAAGAGAACAGATGAAAACAAACAATGTGATATACAACAACCTAGTGTCACTGAACAAGAATGGAATATAGAAAGGAATGACACTGACGTAAGCAGTAAACCAGTGTAAAAGCCAAATAAATGATAATGTAGTGATCAAGGGCCAAAGTATAATTTAAGGCCAAAACATAAATAGCTTACCAGTGAAATTGAAGGACTATGAGTTACACTAGAAAGCCATGTAGTAATTCGAAGAAATTTCAATTTTTAATCTGTATGTCTTTGTAAGTGTACTTTTAAACACCTAAGAATTGTATGCCTAAGGAGTATAATATATTTTGATAGAATATTGATGTTTATTTTGAGTTACAATTGTATTGTAACGAATGAAGGCTAAGAAGCTATTTTACATCAGATTTATTTTACAATATTGTAAATAATAAATAATTTAGTTTGTTCCGGTATTCGTAAATTACAATCCCAACCCGTTTTCTATTATCTACGTCACTGCAGTATAACCACTCCCCATACTTGATTATCCTCTGGATATGAAGAATCACAACACTTCAAGTCTCATCTATCCTCACCTCCGAATGCTTATTATGGAATAGATAACGACTAAACGAAACATTTATGAACTGAAACAGTGGGAGCAACGTGAACCGCACGACACTTGCTCTCCTATCTTCTCTATGGTCTGATCTTTATCATGCCTCCCCAGCAATTGTAACTGTGCTTCGTAAGACAGGAGTGATTGTTATATTTGTTCGAAATACGAGAGCTATCCAAAAGACATTGGCTTCACCCGTTAATCGGTGTTAGGCGTTATTTCCAATATTACCGAAAATTCAATAGAATGTGGCAATGAAAAGCACCTTACAAAACATCTGCGGTTTAATGCACACAAGGATGAAGGAAAATGAGCACTGCCAACGTATAGAGCATGCAAAATAGAGTAAGAAGCAATAGAGGGTACATCTACAGCCTTACATTTCCCTGGAAACACCCTCACAGCCAGAGTTCTTAATGTTGCCTATCTATAGCTCCATTTTGTACATTTTCTTTCGTTCTCTATAATGACCGCGTTTTCTATTGACCATAAGAGTCGCATTTTCTGTTGACCATAAGCGTCATATCCTTTTTTTCTCTCTCATTATTTTTCCTTTCGTTTTTGGGTGTTCGTACTTTTATATATATATATATATATATATATATATATATATATATATATATATATAAATATATATATATATATATGCATTTTTATTTCGTTTTTCCTTATTATTTCTCTTACCCATTCTTAACTCATTTAACATTTCTGCTTGTTTACCTTAATTGCCTTCCTTATCGGAACAATACATCACTTCCTCATTTTCTTTAAGCTTTTGACAAGGCAGAGCCTTCAAACTTTTGTGGTCAGTGACATGTGATACGGTTGATTTTACAGTGCCTGTGCCGGACGCACCCATCAGCGAGGAACCTCCTACCCTAATAGAGGTTAGGATGGCGATTTCCAAGCTGAAGAGTGGGAAAGCTGCAGGCATATCTGATATCCCTGCTGAACTGCTAAAGGCTGGGGTGAACCTATGGCTCGGGGCCTGCATACAGTCCTGACTGCCATCTGGCAGCCTGGTACCATTCCCCCTGCCTGTTGAGGGGCGTGGTCATCCCTCTCTGGAAGGGGAAAGGGGATCGTTGGGATTGTAGCAATTACCGTGGCATTACACTGCTCGGCATACCAGGCAAGGTTCTCGCCCACATTCTTCTGAAACGGATCCGCAACCACCTACTGAGGCATCAGAGACCGGAGCAACCTGGATTTACTCCTGGCAAGTCCACAATATACTATTATACTAGCGCTTCGAATAATTGTGGAACACCGTCGTGAGTTTGATCGTGGTTTGCTTGCAACCTACATCGACCTCAAGAAAGTGTTTGACTCGGTGCATCGGGAATCGCTATGGGAGATCCTGAGACTCAGGGGAATTCCGACACCGATTATTGGCCTAATAGCAAGCCTTTATATTGGTACTGAAAGTGCTGTAAAGTGTGGTAGGGGTCTGTCGAACTTCTTCCCTGTTAATTCAGGGCTGAGGCAAGGCTGTGTCCTTGCACCAACACTTTTCAACACCTGTATGGACTGGATAATGGGCAGAGCTACTAGCCAAAGTCAGTGTGGAGCAACACTAGGCAATATCAAGGTCTCAGACCTTAACTTTGCCGACGATGTTGCTATCCTATCCGAGTCCTTGGAATCACTGGCGGCGGCTCTTGATGCATTTAACAATGAGGCGAAGCCCTTAGGCCTAGAGGTCTCCTGGACCAAGACCAAGATTCAGGACTTTGGGGGCCTGTTAGGGGAACCCGTTCAGTCGATCCATGCTTGCGGCGAGGACACTGAAGTTACATAGAGTTTTACATACCATGATAGCGTAGTCCATATCTCTGGGCAGTCAAACCAAGAAATCAATAGACGGATTGGTCTGGCAACAGGAGCCATGAACTCGATCAACAAGAGCGTTT
>NC_051397.1:52427532-52430032 GCF_015228065.2 Penaeus monodon | reverse complement strand
AGAAGAAATTATCATGCGTGGAACCAAGGACGCCATGGAGAGGGAGGGGGCACAGAGCAAGTGAACAATTCACTGATAAGATTAATTAACCAGTGACGTTCATATCGTAACCCTGACATTTGTTTGTCCAAATACCCAAAGCACATGTCTCAAATCGCCGCCTCTGTGATAGTTTAGGCTTGGCTACGCTCCCTACTAAGATTCGGGGTGAGTGCCCCCAGGAATGGCTTAACCCCCCTTCCCCATTGAAATGTGAAATGAGGTTCCTGCGCGTACCTCGGACCCAGATGGCCGTGTAATGCATTTGCCGATCGTGAAGCATGGAGATATCTTCATTTGGTGTATATCTATACATGTTCATACTCATATGTGTATGATATATATATATATATATATATATATATATATATATATATATATATATATATATATATATATATATATATATATATGTGTGTGTGTGTGTGTGTGTGTGTGTGTGTGTGTGTGTGTGTGTGTGTGTGTGTGTGTGTGTGTGTGTGTGTGTATACATACATATGTACATGCACACATACATACACACATATATATGTGTAAGTATATAATATATATATATATATACTATATATGTGTGTGTGTGTGTGCGTGTGTGTATGTGTGTGTGTGTGTGTGTGTGTGTGTGTGTGTGTGTGTGTGTGTGTGTGTTTGTTTGTGTTTTTGTGTGTTATGTGAGCGAGTGTGTGTGTGTGTCTGAACATGCACACCCAAACTCCTGTGTGTGTGTTGCGTGTGTTTGTTACAGAAATGCGTACCGCTGGTGGATTTGTGTCGCCGAGAATCGCATCTGTCTGAGCAATAAGGTAGGGTCGCATAAAGGAACCAGGTCAGCAAAGTCTAATCTCGGAAAGTCCGTCGCACCGAAGGCACAAATAAGAGTATACTTTATGTTTTCTTACATCAGTTCGTGCACAGGATTCACACGAGGGTCTCTGAGCCAGGGAGGACGCGTGTGGACTGCAGATATCCTTTGCCATGGGGCTGTATTCAGAGCCATTAAATATGGACATCTGATCTTTGTTTTTGTTTTATTGTGAGTGAGAAAGGTGTGTATGGTGCGGGATAGCAGATTTGCCATGCAGCTTTAATTCCTATTGTCTGCCATATGATGTAAAGAAGGTCGGTGCACTCTTGAAAAAGCAGGAAGCTTTGAATTTTAAAGCTGGCTTTTCCTTCTTTGATTTGTGAATGGTTTCAGATTCGTGGAATGTGATCTAACTGAAAGTTTTTTTTCTTTATCGTGTTCTTTCTTCATGCAAGAATATCAGAAGTCAGGAGTGTTAATCCTAAACTTGCGCCATTGAGAGGCAATATAGCAGGTACAGTCGCTGAAAACGGTTTTTTTCTTGAGAAATATTAATTGATGTGTTTGAAAGTTTTACCAAATCTGTGATCTGTATAATATACTCCGACAATTAATTTTGCTGCAGAAGTTTTAGAGTATTTGGGTTTCATGTCACAACTGAATAAAAGAAACTAATTCTAGATATTATTCCGTGTAGATGTTGCCACTTTAATGGCTACGAACATTTCTCAAAAATGTCCTTCATATCACTTGCTGATCCAATAAGGCTTTGACGTCATGCAACTGGTTTACACGCAATCTTATGTGACGGAAGTGGATTTATATCTTAACTAAAAATAACGATATTTATGATTTTCCTCTCCAAAACGATTACTGGTATTCTTTTGGCTCAAAAAAATGCGTCCGAAAAATATGAACAAATATTAGATTGTGAGACAATTATATGTACACCCAAAGTGCACAGATATGTGTGTGTGTGTGTGTGTGTGTGTGTGTGTGTGTGTGTGTGTGTGTGTGTGTGTGTGTGTGTGTGTGTGTACACATGCGTGTATATACATACATATATGCATGTCTATGTTTGTGTGTGAGTGTCTATGCATTCAAAATGAAATAATAAAGCTGTACCATTTCCTTCAATCACAAAAAGTACAAAAAACAATTATTATGTATACATTACGATTAACACTTAAATGACTTAAATGACAAGAGTGAGAAAAAATAAAGATGAGCTTTTTTATATATTTTAGGGCAGCTTTAAGCTGTAATCAGACAATATAGGTGCAACTTAGGGGAAAATATCAATAACAGAAAACTATCCCATTGGCCTCGGGGTTAGGGCAAGCCAGATCTTGGAGGTGGGTCAACTGTCCCCCAAACCCATACCCAATTGACGCCCATGCTTGGCTGACAGGATGAACTCATTTTAACTTCAGTGTGCGATTCTCTGGCTTACTGTCAACTAGAGAGAAAAAGTGAGGGAGGGAAGGTAATGGAGAAAGAGAGGGAGAGAGTAGTGGTGTCGGGAAGCAACCGTGGTTTGCAGTGGACAAAAACATATGTAATGCCAAATGACATTGAGTTTTGTAAAATGATCTGAGACAGCCAAGCTACAGGTATCGCCGTGGGAATATCACGGGTGTTATTGATGGTCCTCCTCCC
>NC_051397.1:52417532-52420032 GCF_015228065.2 Penaeus monodon | reverse complement strand
GTGTGTGTGTGTGTGTGTGTGTGTGTGTGTGTGTGTGTGTGTGTGTGTGTGTGTGTGTGTGTGTGTGTGTGTGTGTGTGTGTGTGTGTGTGTGTGTGTGTGTGTGTGTGTGTGTGTGTGTGTGTGTCTGTGTTGTGTGTGTGCGTGTGTGTGCGTGTGTGTGTGTGTGAATGTATGTATATCATATATATATATATATATATATATATATATATATATATATATATATATATATATATATATATATATATATTATATAGATTATGTATGTGTGTGTGTATGTAAATGTTTTATGTATATGTATATATGTATGTATGTACATGCAAACAATATATTTGTGTATATGTATATGTGTTATATGTATGTATATTTTTTTCCTGATACATGGATAACATATGTACATGTGTGTGTGTGTGTGTGTGTGTGTGTGTGTGTGTGTGTGTGTGTGTGTGTTGTGAGAGAGAGAGAGAGAGAGAGAGAGAGAGAGAGAGAGAGAGAGAGAGAGAGAGAGAGAGAGAGAGAGAGAGAGAGAGAGAGAGAGAGAGAGAGAGAGAGAGAGAGAGAGAGAGAGAGAGAGAGAGAAAGAGAGAGAGAGAGTCTCCACTTCCACCACCTGTCATGACTCCCCGGGCCGGTCCCTCGCAAGGATGACGCTGGACGTTGCGGGAATGATTATGTTTGATTAGGGTCCATCACAGCCAAGTGACGTCACGGACTGCAGTCGTCTGCAGCACCGGGGAGAAAAGTTTTATCTACAGAAGAATGGGCTTTTTACATACAAAATACCACGGCTGTCTTTTTCAGGTTAATTTTATGTACAGAAAACTTGGGATGAGGATGCATGTTAAGTAAACAAAACGTCGGCAAGGCAGATTCCTCGCGTGTCGTGCTGTGTCCATGTTGCCACACTTTAGTAAATCTACCCCTACCCCCATCCCGCCTCTTTGCTCTGAACAGTGAACATTGTTCAGAGCAAAGCCCAGGTAATGGCAGCAGTTTGTTCATGAAATATTAACACTGAAGATTCATTCTTGGTTATTTTGCGGAAAACTTGTGTCATATCTGTCTAGTCAACCCTAACTGGCTAAAACTCGGCTATTTGTCATGGGATGTATTATACAAATGAAATGCTAGCAAAACCTTTTACGGTAAATTTGATGGTGCAGAAATTGTATAATTTATCAAATATCCCTCCCTAGGTTGGACGGTTGCGTAATGATTGTTATGACCATCATGTTCAATCAGCACTCATTTAGTAGGAAATACTTTTCAGTTTCAGTTTATTTATCGCTTTCTTATCGTTGCTTTGTTATGATAATGAAATATTTTTAACGGAATATTTTTGGTGGATAATGGTTGAAGGAAAAGAAACGTCTTTTTATATTTTGTCGTTTTGCCCCTTTAGATATTTCCTCCAGTTTAGGCCTTAAGCAGTGTGGCGTCATCACATTAGACTAGACATTTTTCGATGTTTATACCCTTTTTATTTTGTGGCATTTTCTTTTCTTTCAGGCTAATAAGATAAAGAAAAATAGCTTCTTGGTTATCTTACTGTCAAAGTGAAAATAGCATTTTGACAGAAATTTAGGAATGGCGGAATATCATAATGAAAACATGATTTTCGGTTTATCTGAGTTCGAGGGTTCGAGTCACCGGCCGGTGCGTTGTTCCCTTGGGCAAGGAACTTCACCGCGATTGCCTACCTAGCCACTGGGTGGCCAAGCCAGCCCAAGTCAGTGCTGGTCCCAAGCCCTGATGATTACCTAAAGAGAGAATGATTACCTAAAAGGTAACACCGGCACTCTCCGTGGAAAGGAACTGGGGACCCTACCACGTACTCACTCCAAGAGCATCACAACATGAAAACTACAATTAAGTATCATGCTGTGACCACGGCGGCTTAAACATGAACCTACCGTTAAAAATAAAATGCTGTATCACAAGTAGGGAAGTTAGCCGTGACATTTAGCCAGGAGTAGTTACGGCCAGCCTGGGTGGCCCCGGGACAGAACCCCTTGTTGGGCCCAGCGGGTCTCAGAATATGGCCAGAAAAATGCTAACATGGTGTGCCGTTAACGTCTGAGGAATGTAATAACATTATGTTCTTTCATAATTCTCAGGAGTAATTATGTGGATAATCGCGTTGAAGTTGCCTTGTGAGTCCCTTTGATGCGCATGAAAAATGTTTCAACAAATTTTCTTTGGATACACACAACACACACACACACTCACACACACACACACACACCACACACACACACACACACACACACACACACACACACATAAGCACACACACACACACAGATATATATATATATATATATATATATATATATATATATATATATATATATATATATATATATATATATATATATATATATATATATATATATTTTTTTTTTTTTTTTTTTTTTTTTTTTTTTTTTTTTTTTTTTTTTTTTTTTTTTACTCAATCAAAGACTTAAATTGTCTGTGCTTACGCTTGGCATTCAACA
>NC_051397.1:52407532-52410032 GCF_015228065.2 Penaeus monodon | reverse complement strand
TAATAATTATGATGATGATGATGATGATATGATGATGATGATGATGATGATAATGATAATAATGAAATATAATGATATAATAATATAGATAATAATAATAATAATAGCAATATAATAATAATGAATAATGATAATGATAATAATAATAATTAATAATGAATAATTATGATAACAGTAGTGATGATAATGATAATAAGGATAATGATAATAATAACAACACCAATAATAATAATGATAATGATATTGATATTAATGGTAATGATAATGACACTAATCATAATAATAATATAAACAATAATAGTAATAATAATGGTTATAATGACATTGTTAATGATAAAAGCAAGGATGATGCTATAATTGTACATAGCGCCTGTTGGTATCACTGATTGTCCCAAATACCCTTCCTCCCGGCCACTCACCCGGGTCCCTCGCTGCCTCAAGTACGCAGATTCTCGTGGTTGCAAACCATATTTGTTTTTAAGTCCGTGATTAAAGCATATGTTCACCTCAGGCTGACAACCTCGTTCATGTTACCTTATTTATTAAACAGACGGTTAGATAGATAGCTAATTTTAAATATATAAACATATGATCAATATATATTTTACTATTATTATTATTATTGTTGTTATTCCTTTTATTACCGTTTCTTTTTCCTTAAGGCCTTATTTGATCCATTTTGTTTCCTTTCTTTATTTTCTTGCATTTGTTCTCTCGTGTGTACCGCCTTTTACCTTTTCTTTTACTTTTACTATTCCTCTTCAGTTTTCTTCCTTCTCCTAAGTTCCGGGTATAGTTTCGATTGGACGTCGTCGGAGCGGGTCGTCGGCGGAGAGGAAGTACTAGGTCACCGCAACCCTTGACATGCGTGACGTCAGGTGGCAGCTCCCGATTGCCGCGTGAGTTATTCATGGGTGTGGGGAGGGGGTCGAGCAGTGACCCTTCAAAGGCGATTCAAGATTTCACCACCTACAGTGAAGTCATTGATAATGCTGTGCAATAATGTGATCATTATTGTCTCTCATAACTTATACCATGCCGCTCAAGTGGAAGAACAGTGATCACGCGACGTCATTATATGCTATACGCTAGACTATACATACTTCTGAACAGCGTGACTGAAAGTAAAAAATGCGACAGAACATTGTAAATGCATCACTGGGCCTTCAGCGATATTTAGATTGGAAAATCTTATAGCATGAAGAAGGCGACGAGAGCATTGCTTGGACATCAAAAGGATGATAAACCTATACACCCAATACCCTGCCCTGTACGAGGGATTCACATACTCTTTGTTGGAATGTACCCCATTGGCAGTTAAATAGCTTTCCGTGTATCCCTGTAAACTAAAAATTATTTTTATCGTGAAACCTATCTGTGGTGAGACTGTATAAGGATTTTATATAAACAAATTGCGACATATTTTAGCTCTGAAAAAGGAAAGGGCCTTTGTCTTGTTTGCTACTCTTCCTATCAGCAGATTTGTAACGGTTGTTCGGCATCATTATTTGTTCTACGTAATTAATAGTTTACACCAGTGTGCTCTGCCAGCAGTGCACATTATGGTTATTATTTTTTATCTTCATGTACTCTTTGGGAAATGCGTATGTACTCGTAGCCTTCGTATGTTGCTGTTAAAAAAAAGAAAGAAAAAAAAAAAAAAAAAAAAAAAAAAAAAAAAAAAAAAAAAAAAAAAAAAATATATATATATATATATATATATATATATATATATATACATATATATATATACATATATATATATATACATATATATATATATATATATATATATATATCACGTCAGAGTAGCATGGTTGGTAGGGTGATTTCCTCTCACGTGAGGGTCCCACGATCGACTCCAACCGATACCAAGTGATACGTCTATCACGTAGGCGCTACTATTTTCAATAAATATTTTTTAGAGGTTCACCTCTAAAGAGCATCGGACTCAAAACTGTCACGACGGCAATCTGAGTTCGAGGGTTAGAGTCACCGGCCGGTGCGTTGTTCCCTTGGGCAAGGAACTCCACCTCGATTGCCTACCTAGAAAACGACATATCGCCTTAGAAGTCAAACGCATGTGTCGTAGAGGAAGTCACCGCCGTGGCACAAACCGCGGTTGATTAGGAAGGGCATCCAATCAGGCAAGGGTGGCACTGCCATATAACCTCTTAGTAGTGAACTGAGAAAGGCCTATGTCCTGCAGTGGAATGAATGGCTGTTAGAAAAAAAATACATATATATATACATATATATGTATATATATATACATATATATATGTATATATATATGTATATATATATATATATATATATATATATATATATATATATATATATATATATATATATGCATGTATGTATTACCGAATACAATACAATCCATGTTAGCTATATGAGCTTTACCGTAGACAGTAGTATTGCACTGATATTTTTTTTTTTAACTGTCTATTCATTGTTACAGTTCGACTGTCCTCAAGAATAATGAAAATGATCA
>NC_051397.1:52397532-52400032 GCF_015228065.2 Penaeus monodon | reverse complement strand
TACGATCTACGGAGCCGGTGGACTAAGCGCGTCAGCAAATCGGAAACAAGAATCAGCCGAATCACAAGAATGTGTGAAGTAAAAAAAAAAAAATCGATCACTGTTCAATAACAAAATCAGGAGATATATATATAAACAGATACTGGCACTGAGGAGCATGGCATCTTAGCAGCATTAAAAGGAAACATGAACGATAATGCGAGACGTTTACTTACCAGTGGTAGAGCAACGCTTACGACACGAGATATTCATAACGTGTGTGACCCTGAGTAACTGGCAAATCATTATATAAAAACCGCATGCACCAGAGAAAGTTAAGGATTAACGAATCGACTGACTTTAAAGCCACGAGAAGCCATAATTGTAACTTATTTTCCCAGTAGCCAAGTCTACGAATCCAGTGAGAGCGCCGATGCCTTTGCAATTTACTGGTTTGAACCAGGTTGGAACAGGTGGGAATTCTGATCGATGATCCGAGTTTGTTGAACTTGGCGAAAATAGAGATAAAGAACTAGTTATGCAGGCGCTGCTGTGTGAGCAGTTGGTTGCGTCAAGCAACCGTCTATATTTAAAACCTATATTCACGTTTACGAAAAAATTGCTGATATCGAGTCATTTCTGCTTGAATGCAATTTTGACAGTTATGGCCATGTAGCCGCTTAAATTCCTTTCTATCATTCATTGATTCTAGTAAGCCATGGTCATATTTTCAGACTGACAAAAAATTACCGTTTTTTGGAGACGTGTTTTTAGATGTTGAAAGTTTTTGTTATTCATTTTGCCTTTTCATTATTTTTCCAGTGCTGATTTTAAATAATAAGGTTAGTGTCCAAGGAAGTAGATCAGCCGTAACCATTTAAACTGTCTTTTTGTTGAAAAGGGTAAAGTAGTCTGCCCCTCAAGGATACAGTGAGTTACGATTAAGAGTGCCGGACATCAGCTATAGATTGGAAAGGGCTGAAAATAGATACTAACAGATGATAGAGACATATGCAGTAAACAGAAATTATCCACACACATCCCTTTGATAGCCTTCACCATTTCCTTCCACAATTATGTCACACTGGATTTCCTTTTTCCGTGCGACCTGCCCATGAGCATTCCCCCTCTGCCCCCAGCCTTCCTGAACGGCGGAGGTTGTGGCTTCTGGGGTCGGCAGGCCCCGTCGGAGCCCAAGCGTGCTCCCCTGCCGACAGATAAGCCTCCAGATAATCACGTGCAGCAGCAGGAGGCACAGTCACAACAGCAACAAACACAACTGCAGCAGCAGCAACAACAGCAGCAGCAACAACAGCAGCAGCAACAACAATATATGCAGCAGGAGCTGCATCAACAATATGTCTACCACAGTCAACAGCAGTTACAGCAGGCACAGCAGTCTCAGCAACAGGCGTACCACAGTCCACAACCACCCCCGCAGAGTCAGCAGGTAAGTCAGGTTTGTTTACGTGTTTCTTTAAACAATTGTTGTATGAGTCCTCGAGACTTTTATTTTTAGTCATATTTTCTTGCTTTTTCCTTATTTCAGATAACGTTTGATTTCTATTTATTACATCCTCGCTAAACAAACATTGCTCGGTGCATTTTGGACAGCCACCCTGTGGAATTAATTGAACTGTAGAAATGCAAAAGAAAGGAAAAGAAAATCAAAAAGAAAATTTGAGCTTAGAGATGATTTTTCATGTCTGGAAAATGTGTCCCTTAAATGCAAGGAGCCAGTGAACTTCAGAAACTGCGATCATAGTTTCTTCTGAATCCCAAACCACGGAAATGTTTCTTTATGTAGTATTATTTATTCATAAAGTTTTATTGTCTTCCTTGTTTCATCGTAGCATTTCGTTATGAAATAATGTCTCGCTTTCTGTGCATGGTCTGTCATCTGGCCTCGTTCTCTGTCTATACCCTTTCACCTTCTATTTTTCTCTTATATATTTGAACATTTGTTTGTTTTGTATATTCATCCGTCTTCATTTCTTCGTTCTTCCTCCTGTTTCTGTTTTTTCCGTTCATTTTTCTCGTAGTAACCTTCCCGTCTCCCTCTCCACAGGCTCTGGTGGCTTACCCCCCACCGGGTCTCAAGGAGAGTGGCTCCCGTCCCTCTGTAGCGCCCTCCGCGGCCCCCTCGCACGCCCAAACAGCCCAATCCATGCCCCAAACTCCATTCCAGTACCCTTTTTATCTGCCCATGCAGGTGAGTCTCTCTAATGGCGGGGCGGTAAAGTCCCTATCAAGTGTTGAGACCTCGCACCTGCATGTTTTTTTTCTGATTTCGAGAAGTGCTCTACATCCCTTGAAACACTTCTGCTCCTGAAAACGGTGCGATAAAAATCACGAGAGAAAATGCATATGGAAGATATGAAATGCTAACAAAACATAGGGAGAATTATGATCTGAAACATGGCCAATAAACATATGCAAACATTTTCCACCCCGTGACACGCATCACCATACTCATTTCTCTAAAATTTGAGATCTGAATCCATTTTTATTGGATTGCATT
>NC_051397.1:52390032-52392532 GCF_015228065.2 Penaeus monodon | reverse complement strand
CTCCTCCTCCTCCTCCTCCTCCTCCTCCTCCTCCTCCTCCTCCTCCTCCTCCTCCTCCTCCTCCTCCCCTCCTCCTCCTCCTCCTCCTCCTCCTCCTCCTCCTCCTCCTCCTCCTCCTCCTCCTCCTCCTCCTCCTCCTCCTCCTCCTCCTCCTCCTGCTCTGCCTTGATTAAGTTCCACAATATCTCTCCGCCCTGAGTCCAAGTCTCCCCCAGGCGCCCGCCGCCCCTGACGGCGAGGACGAGCGAGCGAATCTGCTGCGGAGCCTGGGCCTGACCCCCGAGGTGCTGTTCGCGTCATCCGGCCTCTTCGACCGGACGGCGCTCCTGACGCTCCTCACGGCCGCCGCAGGTACGTCTGCCGGAGGAACGAATGTCATGACCTTAACATTTCGTTTGCTTTCGGCATTCACTATTCCCTTTCGCATTCATTTACGATTTTAATGGAATGGTCCGACTTCGTTTGAGTGATCACTTTAATTTCTGGATGGCTCTTTGAAGACTTAAATATAAAGTTTACGAAACTATTTAGTAGTATGTAACTTATGTATAGATGTTGTCTTTAGCATAAATTGGTATGAGAGGAATCAAATCGGTAAACTTAGTGACATAATCATCTGTATCAAAGATCGCATAAAAAACTTTTGCACAGGCCAGAGGACGTCAATTGCGTCTCACGACTCCCCGGCAGATTACATCACAGACCGCATCATCACCCCGACCAAGTACAGAAGCCTGCGGGAATGCGGCACTCAGTGCGACGAGCCTCCTCATGCCAGGTGGGACGCTTGGCCTGTGATTCTCTCCACATAAATTTGCTTATCAATTTTTCTTTTGTGGCCAACTTATATCTGATACGTAATGGGCGAGATTAGAATTTATAATTTTTCGCGCAGCCCGCGAAGGGAGACTCGGCGCCGAAGTAGCAGGAGGAAGAAATCTCCTTCTTCCTTGCCTCGAAACCCAGGTCACGTGAGCGACTCCCGCCCTCCCTGGGGGCAAAACCACAGCGACAGGCCCTACAGGAAACAGTCTGAGAAGGACCCCTACGCTAACCGGAGGTTCAGAAGGAGAAGCACAAGGTGAGAAGGGGGAACCAGCGAAGCAAGAAAAAGAGCGATAAAAATTATCACTGGGAGAACAGTAAGACCAAATGCAGTATGGGGCGACGCACGGGGTTGTATACATTAAGGTCAATAGAAAGACGGGAATACAAGTGAATGGAAAAGTGAGAGATAGCTAAGTAATTTGCAGTAATGTTACTGCTTCCCACTGTCATCACCGTCTGACGTACACCGTCTTACATGTTCTGTGACATTCACTAGATCCCTCGGACGGTGCGAGCGTGACACAGCCACGGAGGAGAGCGACAACCCGCAGCCACACCGTCGCCGGAGAAAAACGTGGGACAAGTCCCGCCAGGAGTCCCTCTCCTCGGATATATCTAGGTGAGGAGAGGCTTCCACGCGACGCGCAAGCTCGACGGTGTTGCTAATACCTCCAGTTATTCGTTTACAGTATTTAGCCTTTACAGTAATACACAGTAACATTCAAGATACAGTGTTACTGCTACTAAATTATAAACATTGATTTCAAAATAATACTTTAAACAGGCTACTGTGAACAGAGCAATGAATGAGAGTTTATGTGCATTTCTCGCTTTAAGGTCACCATCACCTCGAGGAAAAGGTCGGCTCAGCAGGTCTTCATTTACCTCCAGTCACTGGCCGCACATCAAGCCCTCCCTCACGCCGGGCCTCCAGCACCGACCCTTCACGCCCGAGGCTGAACAGGTGCGCTTGCTGCTCTCGTTAGCAGTGGGGAAAGTGATGTCAATTTTTTTTCAGACAAACTGTGTTGAAATAGTACCTGTCCATAACAACGATATAAAAGATATCTATGATGATAATGAGAGGAAGAATAATAGGTGAACTGATTCACCTATTTTCGTATGTACAGCATAGTGTTAAACAAAAAAAAACACATCATGTCGACTGCTTCCTTGGTATTACTTGCCTTTTTTCTTTCCTTTCCTTTTTTCTCGATGGAAGGGGAAAGGGTGCTTTTCTGTTGTCCCTTGTTTTCTTTAACTTTTGCTCCTTCAGCCACCGCCGTCTCCGCCACCCGAAGCTGCCAGTCCTGCCGACGCTGGCAGGGAGGCAGCGGACGAGCCCGACGACGACGACGACGTGGTCACGCCCCCGTCGCCCCGCGTTCCCACGGCTGCTAGATCGAGTTCGCCCCCTGTGCCCGCTCTCCTGAACAAGCTCAAAGGTAGCAGTCAATCTGTATTTGTCTTGCCACCGACGTCATTTCTTAGATGTGCGAGAGGATCCTAGTATTGATGCACTATTGGTCAAAGAATCCGTCCCTCTCCTCTGCCCTCAGGCGAGTCTTCATTCGACGTACCAGAATACCCCCCGGGACAGGAACCGCCAGGTGTGGAGCCCCCCCGGAGCAGAAGTCCTCCTATCCCCACTGTTCTCAAGCGACTTAGCAGC
>NC_051397.1:52357532-52360032 GCF_015228065.2 Penaeus monodon | reverse complement strand
TTTTCATGGCACTGGTCCATCTATCATTAACGGAATACTTAACTAAACGGAGGAATGATTACTAACATAATCACACACTGACACGAAATTAAATCCACCCACGGTTAATTCGAACGTCGTAGCGAATTGCAGAGGTGTGGATAAATTTTGGATGAGCCTTTTTTTACTCACAGATAATCGGTTTTTTACAGGGTATAAACAGACGACTTCATGGTCGAGTTCTCACGCGACATCCTTTCGAAGCGCATCGCTATTACAGTTTTACCTTCTAACCAAATAATATGTAAACAGGCACCTAGATATTTTAAAAATTATCTGTAAGAAACCTCGGTGAAATTGGCAGACATAAAATCAAACTGCCTGTGTATTTCTTGAGAATATGACTAGGAACCTTAAATGTACATGTGCAGTTCCAGTCAACGTTGAAGATAAAGTTTAAAGGACAGTAATGATAATTACAATTTTGTTACAGATGACCTTAGCCATCTATTAGTCCGTATTATTTACAAGAAAAGGAAGTAATAAAGTCAAACAAAGCAATCTCTATAAATGCTCTCAAAACAAAAACAAGATCTATAGATTATATTTACTGACATATCATCATCGCTCTTGGCATTTGTATTACTATCTGTTTTAAAGTCATTGTCATTTTTGCTTCTATAAGTAGCACTGAGATAATCCTGTTACTGTAAGGGTTAGATTTACTGAGGTTATTGTCATTATGATATTATAGTCATTATTATTTTTCGTTATGATGCTACAATCATCGTTATCATCATAATGCAATTGCAGTTATTATTATCAATATAATCCTTACAATCCTGTTGCAATCATCATCATTATCTTAGTATAACATTGCAGTTATCATCATCATTATTATCGTAAGCATTACTATTATCATTCTTCTCTTTACTGTTATAATTATTCTCATCATCATCATCATTATCATCATCATTAT
Source organism: Penaeus monodon (assembly GCF_015228065.2). Taxonomy (NCBI): domain Eukaryota; kingdom Metazoa; phylum Arthropoda; class Malacostraca; order Decapoda; family Penaeidae; genus Penaeus; species Penaeus monodon. Next base: position 52,359,074 of record NC_051397.1, on the reverse strand, counting down.
CATCATCATTATCATCACCATTATCATTATCATTATTATCATTAATCTTATTGCTACTATTACTAGCATTGAAAATATATTATATCATATGACTGTAATAATAATAACTATTGCTATTGTTATTATTATCATTATCATTATATATTTTATTACTACCATTATCGTTACTTTTCTATTATCCTCATTATCATTATTATTATTATTATTATTATTATTATTATTATTATCATTACTATTATCATCATCATTATTATTATAATCGTTACTGTTATTACTGTCGTTATTTTTATTGTTGTTGTTATAGTTGTTGTTATTATTACTATTGTTATTGTTATCATTATTATTATTGTTAATATTATTATCACTGTTATTATTATTATTATTATTATTATTATTATTATTATTATTATCATTATTATCATTAATCTTATTGCTACTATTACTAGCATTGAAAATATATTATATCATATGAATGTAATAATAATAACTATTGCTATTGTTATTATTATCATTATCATTATATATTTTATTACTACCATTATCGTTACTTTTCTATTATCCTCATTATCATTATTGTTATTGTTATTACTATTATTGTTATTATTGTTAGTATTATTATTATTATCATTATTACTATTATTATTATTATTATTATTACTATTGTTATTATTATCATTATTATTATCATTATTGTTATTATTATTATTATTATTATTATTATTATTATTATTATTATTATTATTATTATCATCATCATCGTTATTATTATGATGATAATGACAGTAACAATTTTTATCATGATAACTATTAACACCGTTATCATCATTATTACTGTTAATTTTTGTCATTTTCATTATAAATTTTCATATAATATAATATTGTAATCATTGTCATCATCATAATCATCATCATTATAATTATTACTGTTACTACCATTATTTGGATTTTCATGATTATTATTATCATTAATATTATCCTTATTATTATCATTATCATATTTTCATTATCATCATTATCATTATTACTAATATTTTTATTATTGCCATTATCATTACCCTTATTGTTTTCATTATTGTCATCATCCCTAAGATCAATTAGTAGTACTGACATCATTATCAACATCATTATTACTGTCATTATTAATGTTATCATTTTTTTCTCTATTATCATTATTGTTATTACTAGAAGCATTATTACAATTATTAGTAGTAGTATTGCTGTATTATTACTATTATTATTATTATCATTATTATTTTTGTAATTATTATCTTTATTATTTTTGCTATTATCATTATTGTTATTATTGTTATTACCATTATTAGAGTTATATTTCTTATTATTATTATTATTATTATTATTATTATTATTATTATTATTATTATCATCATCGTTATCATTGTCATCATCATTATCATTATTATTATCACTTCAATTATTATTATTGTTGTTATTTTCATCGCCATCATTATTTTTCTTATCCTCACATCATGATCATCATCGTCGTCACCAGTATTTACATTATTGTTAATTATCTTATCATCA
>NC_051397.1:52350032-52355032 GCF_015228065.2 Penaeus monodon | reverse complement strand
TAGCTATCACTGACTTTGTAGTGGGATATTTTTTTAATTGCGATTTCCTGGAATTGTTTGTTTATCGACATGGCAACACTTATGGAGGTGAGGCATAATAATTTTCAATTATAGCTGCATATATATTGAAACTTTTTTTCTTCTTTTTTTTGTGTGTAGCGTCTATGGAAGTACTAGGTCAATACTTGGTCATGAGTAACGAAACATTATATATAATTCGTTTCTAATGTTAAAGTCTCACAATAATTTTCGCTAATATCATTCTATACGTCGTGGCGTTTCTCTGAGAAGTCGCATCCACATTCGAACATCCGAATGAGAAAATACACGTTTGCTTGTTTCAACTCGAGGAACTACTAGCTGGGTGGTTCCAAAGAGGGTGAATATCAAGTCTAAAAATCTACTCCCAGTACATATGTTGTACGATATCTAATACCTTGTTAATTCTGATCAAATGTGCAGTTCATCTTACGCTATACTTTTATTTGCCATTTATTCAATCTTTATTTCCTTTTATTTACCAATGCACATCCGTTTACAGTATATGTGTAGGTGCAGATAAGAATGGCATACTATTTTTTGTCACAAAATCAAAGTTTTCGTATATCATTTTCATGCGTTTTTTGAATTGATAAAATGAAAAATTTTCGTCAGATCCAAGCAATGATTCAAAAAACTGAAAATATACTGCTATCAGTTTAGAACAACTGAAATCATTGGCTTTATAGTTAATACACATTCTGAACCCATTCTCGCGCAAAATACCAAAACATGTAGTTGACAGAAAAAGTAATATAGGTAAATATATATATATATATTTTTTCAACGGTATAGGCTCATGTTTGAGCCGCCGTTGTCACAGCACGATACTTAATTGTAGTTTTCATGTTGTGATGCTCTTGGAGTGAGTACGTGGTAGGGTCCCCAGTTCCTTTCCACGGAGAGTGCCGGCCTTACCTTTTAGGTAATCATTCTCTCTAAGGTAAATATATACATATACATAGATAAGTATATATGCATATATTTTTTTCTGCTTTTCTTTCTTTTTTTCTTTTTTTTGCCGGGGGTTCAGTAAATCGAATAATTGTTAGGATGCTTATTTATTTTGAAGATATATTTACCATCGGTTTATTTGTAAAAAGAAAAATGGTAATTGTAGAAAAGAAAGTCCAATACTGGGGCAGTCATGCTTATAACAAGAACAATCTCTCGTTATTAAAAACCTTGTCCAATCCCCGAGACAGAGTTAACGTGCTTTTGTCAGGTCCCTGTTTCCTTCGTAACAACCCATTCCCTTTTAGCTTGATGTGTTAGCTATTGGATTTTTTTTCTTTTCTTTTCTTTTCTTTTTAATCAGCCGTTTCCCAAACTCTGATCATATTCGCCCAAACATTTTTCATCGGCTTTGAGTCACATGCCTTGCTTGGCCACAGAAGGACCTCCATGTGGTTTTGGTCATCGAACCACTTCGTAACTGCCATTGACATGTGTATTGGACAGTTACCCTGCACGAATAAGGTTGTTTCTGGGAAGGACCTAAGGATAGCAACGTGCTGATGGGAGGAACATTTCTTCTAACACTTTCAAAATGTTTAAATTGAATGTCCCTTCTTTTCGACGCGTTCACCAAATCCATACATATAGATATGTCGTCTGCCGCATCTGAGAAGTAAATAATAATAGATAATCAGAACAAGAAATATGACGTACAGGGCACTATCATGTATAAATATATATCTTTATCAAAATTTGATCGAAGTCTATGAACAAACTGAAAAAGCATAATGATATTTACACCTGTTATTTTTCATGCAGCAATGGGCGTCCTAGAGGCAATGTTGGCAAAGTCGTTTGTTCATCCTCTTTTGGATAACGTTCTGTGATGAATACCATCTGCATTTAGTCGTTTCTTTAACAGTATATGAATTTTAGCTGCCTTGGTGAAAGGGCATCCGGAACGAGGGCGGTCGTGCAAGTTATTTCACTAGGAGCGAAATTACTTTCCCTCATCCCAATGATATGACCTCTATTTGCAATTTCACATTGCCTTGCGTCCATCCTGAAAAAAGGACCTAACCTAACCTAGCCTTGTTTTCACCTCGGATTTCACATATGCTATTATGACGTCATATGCGATCGGACATATTTTCTTTCTTGTTTAGCATATATTAGGATTTGCCGCGATACAAATATTCAGGAATTCATTATCATATCAAATATACGATGTCGTGATTTTATTTTCTTAATGGTTCCTCTTCAAACTACTCAAGTTCCGGGTGAACAGACAAGCGTTTAGATGACTTTTCACACCGGGTAATAAGCATTTCTATCGTTAACATATTTAGATTATGTATCAAAGCTCGGATATGCACTGACAAATACAAGGGAAATATAAATTGCACACGGGTTAGATAAAAGTAGAGAGCGAATTAAATTCCTATATTATAAGATATCTGATATAATACAGCACATTATTGAGAATAAGCTTTTAGACTTGTTTTCCGGCCTCCTTGGAACCACTCAGCTAGTAGTTGCTCGAACTGAAAGAAGCAAACATGTCTTTTCTCGCTCAGCTGATCGAATATGACTCACAGAAGCGCCACGACTTCCGGAATAATAGCGAAACTTATAGTCAATTTTAGCACAAGATAAAAAACATTTAGAATAATCGAAATAAATTATACATACTGTTTATCTACTCACCAAATATTGAGTTAGTATTTCTATGAACATTGCACGTACACACACACACACACACACACACACACACACACACACACACACACACACACACACACACACACACACACACACACACACACACACACACACACACACACACACACACACACACACACACACACACACACACACATACATACATACACATAGTGAAAATATCTACATATTTTGTAGCCCTGTTACGTTTTTGCTAATGTTCTACAATAATATATATATATATATATATATATATATATATATATATAATATATATATATATATATATGTATATAAATAAATATATATATATATATATATATATATATATATATATATATATATATATATATATAAAATGGAGCATGCTTTTTGTTACTTGAATCAGTGTTTTAGTGTTTGGTTCAGGCGAAAAAAGGTCACTCCATTAGTTCGATTAGCCGTTGCTAGATGGTGCAGCTGCGAAAATCATTGAGAAAGGTATTAGCGAATTTGAAGAATTTCATTTGATATAGCTGCCATACATAGATTTTTAAAGCATGAAGCATTTTCAAGTATCAAGAAATGTGCAGCTATAACTGATATTTGCTGTGTTGAAAGAAGGGGGAAATGCCGCCTCACCTCCATAGGTGTGTCCATGTCAATTAACAAACAATTCCAAGAAATCGCATTTGAAAAATATCCCACTACAAAGTCAATGATTACTAATACTAAATGTTTTGTTATCACTTATAACAAAAAAGAAAACGAAAGATGGAGTGGCTTACGTAGTTTCCAAAAATAGATACTGACACACTTGTTGGTCATTTATGTTCTACCAATCACATTCTTTCTTACAAACAGCCTCGGGTTTTCGGATCCTTCATAAAAATACTATTTACTCTGTGTTTACATCGAAGTGGTTAGCAGGTGTACAAAGTGAGACTCAGCAAGTGTACTGAAACATAATTCCGCAACTGTATATTCAACATATCGGCCAGGACTACACATGTACATTCGCTAAAAAAAGTGTCCTTACTCGGGAGTAGATAAAACCGAAACGATCGCTATTTAATTCGGAAAGGTTGGTTCTTGTTTCCAAAGCTCGAAACAGATGAAGCTTCATAATATGTTCGAATAGTGTTTCGGATACGATATGGCTGGTGCCTCGTATCATGGCAATATTAGCAATGAAAACGAAATAGACCATTCGTAGTGATGTAATTATGCTTTACTCTGAGGGTCTATCAAGAAGATTAGGTATTTCGAAGCCAACTGTGTCTCTGTGAATCCAGCAATACCAAGCAACTGGAGACAAGGCCAGAAATGAATGCCCTAGATGTACGATGGAGGAAGATCAAGTAATGTTATTCATAATTGTAAGTCAACGTGCTACATGAAAGACAACCAGGAAGCTTGCATTGAAGTGCATGAATATCATGAGCTAATGAAAACCATTTGATACTCAGTGGCAACACCCCTCACAGCTGGGTTTTGGGAGGGGTCGTGGCTAGTATTTCATTCCCACATCTCCTCACCGTTATTCATTTTCATTAAAGTTTTAAACAATCCATAACTGTTGCAAAGGAAGTTTTGCTGGTAACATCCGGCGGGACTTTGCATAACGCTGAAACACACAAACTCAGAAACCGTTGGGCTGTTTGTGTGGATGCACAGCAGCAGGGTCGGGGATTTGACAAATGTCAGGCCTGGCACGTTGACACCTCTGGCAGGGATACCAATATCAAGTTGAGCTCATGGCACTTATATTGTGCATTCAGAAAAAGTAAAAATACTTTTTTAATCGAGTGTACCGTGAAACCAGCATAGAACCTGTGTCTTGCACAGTCCTGCCCATCGGAGTGTCTCCTCACGAGATACCCCTGGCCCGACGGACGGCCTAGAAAGTGGTGGCTTGGGTAGAAGGATCAGAAATGTCATGAGTTACAGATAGGCCCAGGACCCTGCCTCCCAACTCATTCATTGATATGTATATTATATATGCAAATATATATATATATATATATATATATATATATATATATATATATATATATATATATATATATATATATATATACGTTCCTCCCTCGGTTTCGAGGATGAACTTGACTCCATATCAATGAATGAATGAAGTCATGACTTGTGCTTGACTTTGATTTAAGTGAGGGAGAGTTGCGCAGATCGTCAGCCTCATTCTCTCGTCCCTTCCTATCTTGGTCCAGTGGCAAGACATAGTCGAGACGGCTGGGGATAGGTCAGGATGCAGTGGATGGCCAGCAGTGTCCTGCGTGTCTCACTGT
>NC_051397.1:52335032-52342532 GCF_015228065.2 Penaeus monodon | reverse complement strand
AAAACGATAGTTATCTATACTTTACATACATAATACAACATACATCTAATACAACATCATACATACATAAACCCATCCCTACTACATACATATATTTAAATTTTTTTTTAATTTTGGGTTGGTTTGATATATATATTAATATATATATATAAATATATATATATATAAATTATACATATTATACATTATAACTTTATGAAAATATATATATATATTATTATATATAATATATATATGTGTGGTGTGTGTGTGTGTGTGTGTTGTGGTGTGTGTGTGTTGTGTGTGTGTATGTATTGTATATTGTATAAAGTCATATATATTATAATATATATATATATATATATATTTATATATAAATATTACATATATATATTACATATATATATATTTTAATATAAAATTAATATATATATATAATATATATATATATGTTTAAAAATTTACATATAATTTTATATTTTTAATATATATATATATATATATATATAAATATATAACTATTACATTATATATGTGTGGTGGGGTTGGTGTACTTTTTGTGTGTGTGGTTGTTGTGGTGTGTGTGTGTGTTGTGTGTGGGTGTGTGTGTGGTGTTTTGGGTGTTGGGGTGGTGTGGTGTGAAAGTTGTATCTGTGAATGAATGGTAAAACACCCTTCCGTGTTGATACTATGGCAGAAGAAACCCACAATGCAAAAATAGATTTATTTTCAGTAAATCATTTTTTGCATTGGGTTTGGTATTTTATAATATAAAATAATTATATATATTAATATATATTTTAATATATAATATATATATATATATATATTATATATATATATAAGAACATTATATATAAATATAAAAAGAATATATACATATATACACATACAAAGACATGTTTTATATTGTAAATATATATATATATATATATAATATATATATATTATATATATTATTAATTATATGAGGAGAGAGAGAGAGGAGAGAGAGAGAAGAGAGAGAGATAGATAGATAGATGAGAGATATAACATATAATACTATATCTATTTTTTATTAATTATTTTAATATATATATATATATATATATATATATATAATATTAATATATATATATATATCATTTTAATATTTTTGGGGGGTGTGTGTGTGTGTGTGTGTGGGTTTTTTGTGTGTGTGTGTGTGGGTGTGTGGGGTTGGGGGGGTTTGTGTGGTGTGTGTGTGTGTGTGCTTAGTGTTTTGGGGTGTATATGTATATATAATTATATTTTATTTATAAAATATTTTAAATATAATATTAACACAAAACCCACACACACACACACACACAAAATAATATTTTATAAAATATATAAAAATTAAATAATATATATATATTTTATATAATATAAATATATCACCATTATAACATATATATACAAAATTAAAATATTTTAAAATTTTTTATATATAGTATATTTATAATGATATTTTAATATTAGATTATATGTAAAAAATAAAATTTTAAAATTATTTATATAATTATATATATTTATTATAATATATATATGTTATCTTTTGTGTGGGGTGTGTGGGCTTAGGGGTATATATATTATATATATATAATATATATTTAATATTATATTAATATATATTATATATATATATTTTATATATAATATAATTACTGTTTAATTATTATATTATTATTATTATTTTAATTATTTCAATTTAAATTTATTATATATATATATTATTATATATATTTATTTTACATTATATATTTTTATATAATTTTATATGTTATATGTATATATATTGTGTGTTGTGTGTGTGTTGTGTGTTGTGGTGTGTGTGTGGGGGTGTGGTTATTTTATATTTATATATTTTTTTATTATATATAATTTTTAAAATAATAATTATATAAATTATAATATTATTTTTATTTTAATAAAATATATATATATATATATTTTTTTTATATTATATTTATATATATATATATTTTATTATATACCCCCCCCCCCGGAAAAATTATTGCCAAAAAAGGTACAGGGGCACTCCCGGGAAAGGAACTGGGGACCCACCACGTACTCACTCCAAAATCAAAACAAGAAAAACTACAATTAAGTATCGCTGTGACCAGGGGCGGCTAAAACAGACCTACCGTAAAAAAAAAAAAAAAAAAAAAAAAAAAAAAAAAAAAAATTAAAAAAAAAAAAAATATATATATATATATATAATATATATATATATATAAAATAATTAATATATTATACATTTATATATATACAAAATATGCATAATACACAAAAATTATTAAACATATAATCATATACAAAGATGCACCATATTATAAAACTATATTTTATAAAAATTATAATATATATAATATATATTGAAATTATACATTAACATATTAACATATATCCCTATAATATAAAATATATAAAAATTTTTCATATACACATTATATGTAATATTTAACAATATATCTATATATGTTTATATGTATTTAATATACAATATAAACATGATCATATACGAATATCACATATAATAAAATATTTAAATATAAAAAATATAGAATATAATATATATATATATATTATTAATTATTAAAATTGTGTGTGTGTGTTGGTGTGTGTGTGTGTGGTGTGGTGTGTGTGTGTGTGGTGTGGGGGGTGTGTATGTGTGTGGTGTGTTTTGTGTGGGTGTGGGTGTTGTGTGTGCGCGTAAATATATATGTATACACATGTATACACATAGATTAATATTATATATATATTTTTTATAAAATTATATTTAATATATGTAATATATATATATTATTATATACTACATAATATGTTGTTTTGTTGTATTTTTATAATGATATGTGTGTATATATGTATATTATATATATTTATATATATATATATATAAATATATAATAATATATATATTGAGTGTGTGTGTGGTGTTGTGTGCTGTGTGTTGTGTGGTTTTGGGTGTTGTGTGTGGTGTGGGTGTGTTGTGTGGGGTGTGTGTGTGTGTTGTGATGTATATTATAATATATATATTATTTATATAATATATTATTATTTTTATATAATATACCTTAAAAAATATTTTTTATTTCATATAAAATATTTATATAAAATTATATATATTATATATAAAATTTTTTAATATAATATTTACAATTATATACATATACAAATACTATCAAATGGGTGTGTGTTGTGTGGTGGTTTTGGGGTGTGGTATTAGTTTATTTATATATAAAATATATATATTATATAATATATCTATTAATGTATATTCATTAAATATATTTTTATAATATATATATATATATATATTATTTTTAAATATATATATATATGTGTGTGTGTTGTATATGAATATTAACACATATATATACTGTTTGTGTTTATAATATAATAATATATATATATATAAATAAAATTAAAATTATATATACACACATATGAAACACACCACACCACAAAACACACACCACACACCCCCACACACATACTACACACCACACAACACCACACCACCACACACACACACAACACACAAAAACACACACACACACACACACACCACACACGCCCCACACACAACGCACACACACACGCCAACACACACACACACACACCACACACACACACAAACACACCGCCATTATATATGTTATATAATATTATAATAAAAATTAATATATATATATACATATAATATATATAAACATATACACATTAGCACACCCACACTATGTGTGTGTATATACACACGCGCCACCCACCCAACACACAAAAACACACACACACACACACCACACACCAAAACCCACACAAAAACCCACACAACCCCCAACCCCACAACACAAAGACACCAAAAACACGCCGCCACGCACATGACAACAACCACCACACACACAACACACAACTACACACAAACACACACACACACACACGCACAACACCACACAACCACACACCACACACACACACACACCCCCCAAACACACACACACAACCACACACACACATATTTAAACAATAAAATATATTATATAAATATATTATATATATATATATATATATATTATTTTATTGTATATATATATATACACACAACACACCACACCACACACCACATATATAATATTATATTTATATATATATATATATATATATATATAATATAATTTATATTATATAATAATCTACGCACACACAAACGAATATTTACGTATAAAATATTTACACACACACACACACACACAACCAAAACCCAACACACACACACCACCACACCACAACACATTAAATATATATATTTATATATTTTATATTTTTAATAATATATATAATATATTATATATATGTACATATATATATATTTTTAATATATAAAATATTTTATATATATTATATAGTACATTTTAAATATATATAATATATATATATATATATATATTTTTAATATTTTAAAATATTCGGTGGCCGAATGGTTAAGCGTCGGCTCAAGACTGTCACACGGCAATCGAATTCGGGGGTGGGTCCCCGACCCCGCGCTTTTCGCGGGGCCCAAGGGAACTTCACCTTGTTGCCACCTAGCCCTGGGGGGCCAAGCCCCCAAGTCAGTGCTGGTCCCAAGCCCCGGGTAAATGGGGGAAAGATTTTCCCAAAAAGGTACCCCCGGGACTCCGTGGGAAAAGGAAAGGGCCCTACCACGTACTCACAAGATGACCCCCCGCCACTGCTAGACGAAGTTTTATAAAAAAAAAAAAATAAAGAAAACAAAGCCCCGAATAGATGAAATAACAGCAGAACTAAATTTAAAAATTTCTGGCGAAAGTTTGAATCTTCTTTTACAAAACCCTTACAAAAATATGGAAAAAAAAGAAAATGGCCCCGAAGACTGGGGGAAAAACAATCTTTACTCCATCCTAAAAAAGGTGACGCACTCCAAAGCAAAATAATAGGACAAGCATTAATAAGTCCCCACACAAATTTTTTGAAAATTATTTCGAAAAAATGAGGTTAAGTTTAAAAGAGGAAATTGCAGAGAACAAGCGGTTTTCGCCCGGAAAAAGGGACCGAAACCAGATTCTAATATAAATTTATCTAGGAAAAAAAGAGAAATTAAAAGACCTAACCTGTGTTCCATCGATTAGTGAAAATTTTGAATGTTGATCCGATATCCTCTGAATAAAATGAAACGTATGAAGTTTTCCCAAAAAACATCATCCAAATAATAAAGCCTTTGACCAACAACAAACATGTAAGAACAACTTTTGGGGGAACAGAATGGTTCGAAGTCAAACAAAGGGGGCGACATTGATTCTGTCTCCGCACCCTTTAAATATATTTTTAATAATTATGAGAGGTGCTCTGAGAAATTTTTAAGGAACTGTGGGTGTAGGAGGATACAAAATATCAAAACTAAGGGACGCCGATGATATAGTTTTTATTGCCACAGTACATGAAACAACAAAATAGATAAAGTTTAGAGAAGCAAGCGAAAAAGGTGGCTTGTTTTTTTTAAAGCCAAGAAAACTAAGATCATAAAATTCAAAGATACCGGCAATGAACAATGATGAACAGTTACAATCAATGGAATATTGTAAAAAATTGAAAGAGTTCACTTATCTGGAGCTGTTTTTTAAATAATACATATGATGATTCACCCGGGGGGATAAAAAAAAGAATTTCCATTGCCAAAAAAAGCCACATTGCTCTCAAAAAATCGGAAAGACCGAAGCATTACCCCTTTCGGCAAAGCTGAGGGTTTTGAACTCATTTGTTTTCCCCCAAATTTCATCATTGGTCGAGTGTTGGATGCTGAAGTAGAAGACATGAAAAAGGGTCAAAAGTTTTTTAAATTTGGTGTTACAGACAGTATGGTTTTTCTGGACAGAGAAAAGACAAAAGTGAAGTGCTGAGAAAAATAAATTGTAAAAATGGTGTTGGGCATCTTGAACAGGAGAAAAATTAAAATTTATTTGGGCAGTGATGAGAAGTAAAATATTTGGAAAAGACTTGCTGACGGGGTGGGGATAGGAAACAAGAAGAGGCAAAACCCAAGACAACTGAGCGACAATATCAAAAATTTTTGCGGCTTCGATGGTACAAATGGGAAAAAAAGAAAAGTAAGACGATTTTTGTGGGGAGGGGGTGGAGAGGTCCACGGCTGCTCAAACTGACATACCTTATTGATTGATACATATAATGCATTTAAATTCACCCCTATATATTGCATTAATCAATATATACGATGCATCCACAACACACACACACACACACACACACACATATTATATATATATATATATATATATATATAATATATATATATTATATTAAAATATATATATAGTTGTGTGTGTGTGTGTATTATTATATGTATACACATGTATACTTACATACATATTTTTATGTGTGTGTGTATCATGTGTATTTTTATATATGTATATATATATATATATACATGTTGTTATTGTTTAGTATATGTATTATTTATAAAATTATTTTTTTTTTTTTTTTTTTTTTTTCCCCAACAGCCAATTCATTCCACTGTAGGGAAAAGGCCCCTTCAAACACTCTGAGAGGTTAATATGGCAGTGCCCCCCTTGCCTGTTTGGGTCCCTTCCTCATCAAAACCCCGGTTTGTGCCACGGCGGGACTTTCCCACGACCTTTCGTTTGACATCTCAAGGGATATTGTTTTTTTAGGGGGGCAAAACGAGGGGAAGTTCCTTGCCCAAGGGAAAAACGCGCCGGCCGGTGACTCGAACCCTCGAACTCAGATTGCCGTCGGACAGTCTTGACTCCTATGCTCTAAACCTCGGCCACCCCGGGCCCATAATTTTAGTATATTTTAAAAATATATATATATATAAAATATATTATATAAATTTTGTATACATATATTTTATATATCTATATATAATATATGCTATATACATAAATACAAAATTTTAAAAGTATTATATATTTATTATATATTAAAAAATTATATATATATATTATATAATATATAATGTATATATATATATTTATATTTATTATTGAATATCATATATATAACATATATATATATATTTTATAATAATATATATAAAATTTTTTTTTTTATTTTTAAAATATGAAAATAATATATATATATAATATATATATATATATATATATATATATGTATATATATTTTTATTTATATATTGAATTAAATATATATAATATATATATTATAATTTTTATAATATTGTGTGGTGTGTGTGGTGTGTGGTGTGTGTTGTTGGTGTGTGTATACACACACACACACACACACACAATTATATATATTAATATTTTTATATTGTGTGTGTGTGTGTTGTTGGTGTGGTTGTGGTGTGTGTGTGTGTGTGTGTATATAAATTATTTTTTATATTTATAATTTTAAAAATTTACAATATATACACAGCACATGCATTAACACACTCTCACACACACACCACACACCCAACACACACAAAAACACACACACACACCAAAACACACACACCCC
>NC_051397.1:52326076-52328576 GCF_015228065.2 Penaeus monodon | reverse complement strand
GAATTTTATTAGCTAGATTGGAGGGGGGAGTGTATGGAAATATTGGTTGGTAATTTGTTCTCTTCAGGGAGTCAGCCAATGCAGTAAACAACTTGTAAACGTTTTTATTAGAAAAAGTCTGAAAAAAAGGATTTGGGGCAAGAAAAAAAAAAAAACCATTCCACTTTAGAGATCAAGTACGAGGTAACGTAGAAATATGTAAGGGAAAATATACCAGGGAACTTTACAAAACCATCCAAAGAAAAGGAAATAAAACCAACGAATTACGGAGGTAGGCTGGCGACACAGTGCAATTTACAAGGGTTTTATGTTTAGAGAGAAAAGTCCTTATCCAAAGCGTCTTCCCTGTCAAAAATAAGGAACACAACCAAATTACTGGGGAGAAATCCAATAAATGTCCAGAGTAGAATGGAAAGATTGATACTAGGTAATAGTTTTTTTAAAAGATGGATAAAAACAGCATGGGGGCAGAATAAGACCAATGAACGATTGGTTTTGAGCATTTTAAAAAAAAAATGGGAATGGGAAGTCATTTTGTCTGAAAAAAAGGGGGACAGGTTAAAAAAAAAATGGGATTAAAAAATAACTAGCACAACTAGACTAAAAAAATGAATAACGAAATTCATGGACCAGAATTATAAATAGATCGAAATACTGGAATAACCAGAAAAGATTGGGAGAAGTTTCTGGCCTCTAATGGGATGATGCTAATTATGCTCACACACGGCTATATATATTATTAATTTAAAAAATATATATTATAAAAATATAAAATTTTATATAATTATATAAAAATTATATTTAAAAATGAAAATTTCCATGCCCACAAAACACACACAAAAACCCCCAAAAATATTATTATAATATATTTAAATTTTAATTTATATATAAAATAATTAATTAAAATTATACATATATATCAACATATATTATTATATATATAATAATATTTTTATTATATAAATTTTTTGTGCGTTTTTTTGTGTGTGTTGTGTGTGTGTGGTTGGGTGTGTTTCCCTTGTGTGTGTGTGTGTGTGGTGTTGGTGTGTTTGGTGTTTTTTTTTTTCGTTTTTGTGGTTTTGGTTGTGTGTGGTGTGTGTGGGTTTTGGGGTGGGGTGTGTGTGTGGGGGTGTGGGGTGGTGTTGTGCATTACATAATGTATAATATATATATTATATATAATATTATATATATATATTATAAAATAATATATATATTATATATTCTTCTTTTAAAAAGTAGGTTTTTTGTCTGAGCCGCCGTGCACAGCATGATACTCGGCAGTTTTCAGTTGTGATGCTCTTGGAGTGAGTACGTGGTAGGGTCCCCCCTTTTCCCTTTTCCCCGGAGATGCCCGGGGTTCCCCTTTTTGGTAATCATTCCCTATTTATCCGGGTTGGGAAACCCGCACTGACTTGGGCGGCTTGGGCCCCCCATGGAGGCAGGCAAACGGTGAAGTTCCCTTTCCCCAAGGGGAAAAACGCGCCCCCCGGGACTCGAAACCCCCCCAAATCGATTGCCCCGTGCAGTCTTGAGTCCCATACTCTAACCATTTTGGGCCCCGCGGCCTTACATATAATAAAAATTTATTATTTTATTAATTTTTATTATATATATAATAAAAATTATATCAAAATAATTATACATATATTTCATTATTTTATTTTTAAAATTATATAAAAAAATATTTTTTGTTTGTTTTTTTTTTTTTTTTTTTTTTTAATATATAAAAATAATATATATTAAAAAATTAAAAATATATTAATATATATTATATATAATTTTAAAAGTATATATATATCACTTTTTTTTATGAAAAAAAAAAAAACAAATTTCTTTTTATTTATAATATATATATTATATATTAAAATATTATAATAAATACAATATATATTAAATATATATATATTATATATTTATTTTATATATAATATTATTCAACCCTCAGAAGGGGAAGGAACAAACTCAAAGAAAAATCGAAAATTAGTTCGAGCCAAACGCGTTTTCCCCCCCAAAAAAATTTCACCTCCCGGGAAAATTCCCCTGCCAAAAACAAAAGTCAAAAAAAAGTCCCCTGTGTCCCAAACGGAAAATAAGGGGAAATTAAAAAAGTAAAAGGAGGGAAAGATGGAAATCATACTCAAAAAAAATAAAAGGTTTAAAACGCAGAAACAGTTGGGGGCCAAAGGGGTTTTTTTTAATGAAAACCATGGAGAAGTTAAATATAAAATAATATAAATATGGGTATTTAAATTTAAAATTTTCAAAATGAAAAAAAAAAAACCAAAAAAGAAACGCAAAAAACCCCCCCCCCCCCCCCCCAAAAAAAAAAAAAAACAACACACAAAAAAGGGTTTTGGGTGGGGGTTTTGGGGTTTTTGTTGTTGGGGTTTTTGGGGTTTTTGTTTGTTTTTTTTTTGGGGTTTTTTTTTTTTTTTTTTATTATTTTGGGGGGTGTGTTTTGGGGGGGTGTGTGTGTGTTGGGGGGTTGGGGGTTTTT
>NC_051397.1:52315782-52320782 GCF_015228065.2 Penaeus monodon | reverse complement strand
AATGTACCTGAAATGTATTGTACTGCGTTCTTTGATTTTTTTCTGTTTTCTCAAAACAGCCATGTTGACACCCATAACAAATTCTTTGTACATATTTTCATTTTAAAAAATGTGTTTTTAGCAATCTAAGGCATTTTTTTCAGTGCTTTTAATAAAATAGGTTCATATAGGAAAAGATATTTATTAAATTTAGAATATTGCTAGTTTTCTTCTTAGTTTGTATTACTTAGCCTTAGCCGCTTGGTGGCATGTATGTACATGCCATCGCATGCCAGGACTATATTTGGGATGACATGTGCGTACATGCCATGGTGCGCCAATCCCATTTTCCAGGAGTATGCATGGTCATGCTACGCATGTTAGGGTGACGCCATGACCCCCTGGCAGCAGGGCCCATCCCACTATGAATACAACCCGGGAGAGAGGTCTTGCATATAAGGAAATCACCCGTTGGCATTGGGTTAATAACTTAAACAGAATTTCTCTAGCTCTCTAGTGTTGAAAAAATATTTACAAATCTAAATAAGAAATTTATGGAGAGAGATTTTTAAAACTTCAATTTTGAGATCTGAAGAAGAGGATAATAGGATATAAGTTTGAAATTCCTTGCTCAAAATCAAATTTTTTACTCAAACCCAACTGGCATGGCATGCATGTACATGCCATTCCCACTGTGAGTTTACTGAATTGTTTTTACACATAGATGGCTACACTTGTATTGAGTCACCGATAAGCCAATTATGAGTACTGCCTGTCTCACCTGTTAACCCTTTTCCTTGATTTTTGAAAATATTATGCGTTTTCTTATATTGCTTCTTCTAATGTCTGTAACATTATAGTAAGTATAATGTCTATAATAAAAATAAAACCATCAATATTCATAGCATTAGTAAAAAAAAAAAATCAAGGAAAGGTGAAATCAGGTAAGGTCACAAGGTCTACTAATTGACTTCTTTATGGCTAAGCACTAGCAGAGACATTTCACACACACAAAAAGATTACCACAGCATTTTCCAGGTGCTATTCAGTTAAAATGCTAACAGTGGAGTTAGGTTGGTCCCAGTAATTGTAAAGGTTCATACTGTAATATTAGACAATAAAGTAGGTTATAAACACCAAGCCTGCAGTCACTGTCTTGTAAATTCTCCTAGTAGCCACATTTCCCATAGATAAGAAGCTGATTCGTGTAGATTTGTGACACAATCAAGTCTTTTTGAAGAGACATTTTCTTCTGTATGACATGATGTAAATTAGGAACATAATAACTGAAATTGGTTTTCAAGAAGTATCACTTTTTAAAGGTTGGTGAAAAAAAAGAAAGTGGACAAAGTAAAGGACATCATTTTCTTTTTATTTTCTGAAAGATATAAATGAGTAAGACCAACTTAGCTTCAAGGTAGGCAGTAAACTACAATATGCAGAAACTAGATATTGCTAATATATTTAAATTATTGATAAAACTATAAGCAAAGAGGAGATAAAAATCTGAGGAGAGCAGCCACTCAACAGATGGCAAAGTGATTCATCTTAACTCCTACAGAATAACATCAGATCCAAATAAAAAAAAATGTTATCAAGATTTACCCCTATGGTCTGGATGATGTGACCATCATAGGTGAGGGAATGACTCGCCATGAGTGCACAATGCTCTTGGAGGGTAATTAGACTTGTTTAGTGTTTAAGAAGGGCTTTTGCATTATTTTCATCAATAAACAAGCGTGAAATGTACCATCCACATTCCTTGATTGGAAGAGCACCAGTTCCAGGAGGACTCTACTTTCATGCTCAGGAGCCTATTTCTGGCCGCCATGACCAGTGGCACAGGTTTATTACAGAAAATTGAATATTATGAAAAAAATGGCACAAATATAAAAAAGTTGCTTAGTTGTGGACTACCTAGAGAGATGATATGGACTCTGTGCAAGGAAAATAGTCTTTTACCATCTTGATAAAGCAAGTCAAAGGACAGATATAGACATTGGAAAATGCCAAAAAAGCTAAAAACACTTTTGCTGAAAAAGAGAAAATAACATTGCAAATGGGAGGTATGGAGTCTTGGGACTGCATATGAGTGGTCTTGTTAGCTCTACCTACAAGCCACGCATCCATCAGAGTGGCCACTCAAGTAAGCCTAATGCCCATATTTTGAGTTACATGGTGGCAGTGA
This sequence comes from Penaeus monodon, assembly GCF_015228065.2. Lineage (NCBI taxonomy): Eukaryota > Metazoa > Arthropoda > Malacostraca > Decapoda > Penaeidae > Penaeus > Penaeus monodon. Next base: position 52,318,615 of record NC_051397.1, on the reverse strand, counting down.
AGCATCCAGATCCAAACCATCAGTCAGCAATTATATTTTACACAAAAACGTTGAAAAATATCAGCAGCAGAAAAATCTAAAATAGGCATTTGCTACTGATAGCATTGTCGGTGTAACTGTTCCAAGGAATATTTTACATCTCGACTACATGTATTTTCTTCTTCATCTTTTTTTTTTTATCATATGATGATTTAAAATATTTTAGTATATGCAAACTGTAGTATTTAGTCATATGATATCTATGTTTGGTCTCTAAGCTTCTTGGCAGCAAAATAGGAGGGTTGGCTATTGGGCAGTATTAGCAATGTGTATAGGAGTGTTGCAGCCTTTTTATTGCAACCTGAAATATAGCTGCTGGTTGTTTTCCTCATTTGTTAGGAAATATACCTGAACCATTTTCACCAAAATTCAAGTGAAAATATATTTGTCTCATTTTATTTGAGATTTACACACCTGAAAATTTACATTTATAAATGTATGATTTTCCCCTCTTTAGCATTACTTTTTTAGTTACTTATAGCATTTCAGAATCTAGATGTTAATAGTCTCCATAATATTTTATACACAGATATAAACATGTACTAAACTCCATGTAATTACATTAGGTAGTAAAACATTACACAATTATGTATGTGAATATGTATGTTACATGATTGTGTGTAAGCGCTATAAAATTGTAGACCCATTTTGTTACAAACCATGATCTTTCAACATGGCATGAGTAACCATATTCCAATAAAAATAATCCAAAAGATATCAGTCCCCTTGTGGTTCATGTGGAGTATTATTGAATAAGAGTTATTTGAATATATATTGTAAGTAGGTATAAATCTCTTCTTTCTCTCTCTCTCTCTTTCTCTCTCTCTCTCTTTCTCTCTCTCTCTCTGTCTTTCTCTCTCTTTCTTTCTTTCTTTCTTTCTTTCTTTCTTTCTTTCTTTCTCCCCCCTTTCTTTCTCTTTCTCCCTCTCTTTCTCTCTTTCTCTCTCTCTCTCTCTCTTTCTCTCTCTCCCTCTCTTTCTCTTTCTCCCTCTCTTTCTCTTTCTCCCTCTCTTTCTCTTTCTCCCTCTCTTTCTCTTTCTCCCTCTCTTTCTCTTTCTCTCTCTCTCTCTCTCTCTCTCTCTCTCTCCTCATATTTTTTTCTTAACTCGTATGTAATTATATTCAGATTGAATATTGTTACATACAAATTAGTCTGAAGAATGATAAAACAGTAGGTTTGGATTTTGCTTAATTCTTTCATTCCTATTTTATCTTAATTCATTTATATCTTTTTTAGCAGTTTGATTTAGTTCCTTTTTTGGCCAAGTAGATCTGCAGTTCATGTTATGCATTTGTCATTAACCCCACAGGGAAGGAAATAATGATAGAGAAGCTGGATGTTGGTGCTTGTGATGCCAATTCCTATTATAAAATTATGTCTCAAAGCTGAATTATTTTTTTTTGGCATGTGGTCACCTGCATTGTTATTTCTCTCCACTCCCCATTGCTAGGTTAGTAACGAGGCAGCTTTACTGATGAAGTTTGCTAGTTTCTCTCTCAGCTGGTTCCAGTGAAGATGACAGTTGCAAGAGCCATGACAGAGAGGAACAACAGGTTAAGAGGAGGAAGAGTCGCTGGGAAGACTCCTCCCCTACCAATGTGCCTACTGTGCTGCCTGCACAAGGTAAGAGAGCTTTACCTGTTCTCTTCTTTTAAAGTCTTTGTTGCTGAATATGATGTGCTTTAAGTCATTGATTTAGTATTTAAGAAGCTGATCACTACAAATACAAGATTACTATTCCAAGAATACCAGAATTTTCTGAATGGCATAAGTATTGTATCAAGTGAATAATAGATTGATGTTGCATCCCAAAATTGTTGATATAATGAATTCCTCAAAGTTAATCAAAACTGTTAAAATTATGCCATCAAAGCATTCCAGTTGCATTTACCCAGATTAAAAGAAAAAAAAAATGCTGAAAAGTCATGACCTAATGGAGAATCATGTAAAAAGGACACCTTCCAGTTCTAGTCCCTTTATCTGTTGTAGTTATTGTTAGATTTATTAGGTTCATTGGCTTTGTTTTATGAAAGTTGATCCTTCCAGTCCAGCAAGCCTGAGAGGTGTCTGAGTAGCATTTTCTCAGAACATTGAATCACATAGTAGCTCTACTTTTTTGCCATTCAGAGAAGTAGTGTGGCTTCCAGAATACCATGCACACAGGCAACACTGTCTACCTTTTAGTGCAGACGGCATCTGTAAACAGACATGATGCTAAATTGTCAGCAACAGTTTTTAATTTCAGTTTTGTACAATACAAGTTCTAACCATATATGGTCAAATGTATCTGTTTGAAGTATTTGTTCTCCAAAATTCCTTTTTTTTTCCCTAGCACATCAAACAAAACCAAGGCTTTAATAACACTGAAATTCTTTATTTCAAAAGTGTATTTCAGTTAGTGTATTTATTTTATTTGGCTTTTACATTAAAATTAAGTTTCAAAATATTTAGAATTATGGTCAAACCAAAAATATGCACATATAAACTGATTCTTTTATCAGAAAGTTTTCTTTAACCTGGGAACTTTGTTTTGTAACATGTGTTTATATGTATGTAGCTCCAGAAGTGCTCAGCCACCAAGGAGGCAATTGGAAGGGCAGTGCGACCTCACCTGTTAGCTCCATTCTTTGAGTTTTGGGGATTGTTTTATTTTATTTTACTTTTTGTAATTTATTTTATTTTATTTTTTTACTCCCCCCAAATGTTAAGGATATTGAAGTTATTAGTGATATTTTGATTACCATGATGATGTTAACAATACTAATAACAAAAGATTAGAAATAACAGTTTCCA
>NC_051397.1:52305782-52308282 GCF_015228065.2 Penaeus monodon | reverse complement strand
TTAAAAAAAAAATTTTAAAAAATTTTTTTTTAAAAAAAAATTTTCCTTTTAAAAACCCAAAAAAGGGGGGTTTTTAAAAAAAAAAAAAATTTTCCAAAAAAAAAATATAAATTTTAAAATTTTAAAAAAAAAATTTTTTTAAAAATATATATTTTTTTTTTTATAAAATAAAAATTTTTTTTTTTTTAAAAAAATTTGGAAAAAAAAAAAAAATTTTATTTTAATATTTTTAAAAAAAAAAATAATAATTTTAAAAATATAATAATATATAATACCCCTTTTTTTTTTATATATTTAAAAAATATATAATAATTTTTAAAATATAAAAATAAAAAAAAAATAAAAAAAATATATATAAATATTAAAAAAAAATATTTTTAAAATATTTTTTTTAAAAAAAAAAAATATAAAAAAATTTTTATATAAAAATTTTTTAAAATATAATAATATTTTTTTATAAATTAAAAAAAAAAAATAATTAAAATTTTTATAATTAAATTTTAAATTAAAAAAAATTAAAATTTTTTAAAAAAAAAAAAAGGGTTAAAAAAAAAAATTTAAAAAATTTATATATAATATAAAAAAAAATTTTTTTTAAATTTTTTTTTTTTATTAAAAAAAAATTTTTTTTTTAAAATTTTTTTAAAAAAAAAAATTAAAAAAAATTTTTTTTTATTTTTTTTTTTAAAAAAAAAAAAAAAAATATATTTTTTTTTAAAAAAAATATATATTTATATATTTTTAAAAAAAAAAAAATTTTTTTTTTTTTTTTAAATATAAAAAAAAAAATTTTTTTTTTATAAAAAAAAAATTTTTTTTTTTTCTAATTTAAAAAAAATTAAAAAAAATTTTTTTTTTTTTATAATTTTTTTTATTTTTTTATTTATAAAATTTTTTATATATATATAATTTTTATATTTTTATATATTTTTTATTTTTTTTTTTAAAAATAAAAATTATTTAAAAATATATAAATTTTTATTTTATTTATAATTTATATATATTTTTTTAAAAAAAAAAAAAAAAATATAAATTTTTTATATTTTATTTTTTTAAAATTTTTTTTTTTTAAAAAATATTTTTATATAAAAAAAAATATTTTTAAAAAAAAAAATATAATTAAAAATTTTTTATATTTTTTTATATTTTATTTTAAAAAATATATTTTTAAAAATATATATATTTTAATAAATTTTTTATAAAAAATTTTTTTTTTTATAAATATTTAAAAATTTTATTTTAAAAAAAAAAAAAAATTTTTTTTATAATTTTAAAAATTTTTATATATAATATTTATTTTTTATAAATTTTTATTTAAAAATTTATTTTTTATTTATATATTTTAAAATATAATTTTTATATATTAAAAAAAATATTAAAAAATATTTAAAAAAAAAAAATTTTAAAAAAAAAATTTTATATATAATTTTATTTAAAAAATTTTTTATATATTTTAAAAAAATATAAAAGGGGGTTTTTTTAAAAAAAAAAAAAAATTTTGTTAAAATTTTAAAAATTTTCCCTTTTTTGGGGGGGGGTTTTTCCCCCCCCCGGCCCCGGGGTTTTAAAAAAAACCCTTTCCCCCCCCCCCCCTTTTTTAAAAAAAAAAAAAACCCAAAAAAAAAAAAAAAAAAAAAAATTTAAAAAAAAAAAATTTAAAAAAAAAAAAACCCAAAAAAAAAAAAAAAAAATTTTTTAAAAAAAAAAAAAAAAAATTAAAAAAAATTAAAAACCCCCCCCCCCAAAAAACCCCCCCTTTTTTTAAAAAAAAAAAATTTTAATTTTATTTTTTTTAAAAAAAATTAAAAAATTTTTTAAAAAAATTTTAAAAAATATTAAAATTTTCTTTTTTTTATATATAAAAATTATATTTTTATATATTTTTTTTATATATTAAATTTTTTATATATATATTTTATATTTTAAAAAAAAAATTATATATTTTTTTATATATTTAAAAATATATATTTTTTTTAAAAAAAAATTTTTTTTATAAAAAAAAAATTTTTTTTTTATATTTTAAAAAAATTTTTTTAAAATTTTTTTTTTTTTTAAAAATTTTTAAAATTTTTTTTTTTAAATTTTTTCCTTTTTAAATGTAGGGTTTTTTTTCCCCCCCCGGGGGGGGCTTTTTTAGGTTTTTTTTTTTTGGGGGGGGGCCCCCTTTTTTCCACCCAGGGGGGGCCCTTTTTCCTTTCCCAAAAAAAAAGGGGGGGGAAAAATTTTCCCCCCCCCGGGGGGGGGGCAACCCTTAAATTCCCCCCGGGGCCCCCCGGGGGGGGTTTTTAATTTAAAAAATTTTTTAATTTTTTAAAAAAAATTTTTATAAAAAAATAAAAAATTTAATTTTTTTTTTTTTTTTTTTTTTTTAAAAATTTATATATAAGGGGTTTTTTTTTTTTAAATTTTTTTTAATTTATATATTAAAAAATTTTTTTATTTTTTTAAAAAAAATATATAAAAAAAAAAATTTTTATATTTTTTTTTTTTTTTTTTTTAA
>NC_051397.1:52293282-52298282 GCF_015228065.2 Penaeus monodon | reverse complement strand
GATGTACTTGCTAACATTCCTCATGATATATAGTCACTACTTTAACAAATTTGCAATTTCTGGACAGAAAATATAGCTCAGCATATACTGTGTATGATTTTTTTTTAAGACCAACAAATGTGTTATACTATAATTTTATTCTGAAATTTCTTTTGTTGTGTATTAATGCTCAAACCTTGATGTCTGACATTATATATATAAGGATTTTAGTGTATACAGATATGTATTGAATATAAAACTGTGTTGGATGTTTGTCTTCTTTTTTTTTTTCTTTCTTTTTTTCTCTCTTTCTTTTTTCTTATTTCTTTCCCTCTTTATTTATTTTATGTAAGTATATATATATATATGCAATATATATGCTGTCCTGTAAGGCACACCCATGTTTTACAAGGAGATACATCGACAAGAAATTTTTGTTGTCATGGATATTTTTTATTGATTACCATCGTTATTATTGTGATTCCTCCTATTACTAGGGGGTTGTTTTTGACTTTGTGATGTTGCTACTTTTCTTTTCTTTTCTCTTTGATGAACAACTCCCCATACATATAAAAACTTCGCATGAACAAAAAATTCTTATTATCAGTAATGAAACGGGAGTATTTGCTATTATGCAAAAATGATACCATCATAATTGAAAGCTAATAGGTAATTTTTGGTGGCAACTGCAGACTGAAAATTTGCATATAGTAGACTGAAACTTCATCCACATGATTAATATGTTCTGTGCAATAGAGCCTACTGGCGGGTCATGATGCTCCATTTTATTTTGTGACCCACTAGTAGGTCAGAATTAGATTCATTTTGATTTTTTTGTTTTACTGCATTTCCAATTTTATGCAACTTAGGTATTAGTTTATAGATGTTCAAGTATGTAGTCAAGGCAGATATGATAATATAACTCATTTTATATGAAAACAATGAAAACAAATTTACCATAAAGACCACTATTATTTTTTAAGAAGTTATCAAAGTATACACATTTATGACAGAAATAGGTGTTTTCTTTTTAAAACTTTCAGTTTTTTACAGACTATTAAATGATAATATCAATGCGTCCCAAACATACACACAACATACAGCTCACTTTACCTACTCTTGCCTCTTAGACCTGATTACTATTCACAGTTGTATACTTTTCACCACACTACTAGACTATTTTCAATTTTTTTCTTATTTTTCACAAAAATAAAAGCTTACATATAGCTTGAATATGATTATTTTTCATCAAGACCCACTGAATTAACTCATTGACTGACTGTATGATCTCTGGTGGGTTGTATCACAGACATTTTTTATTCTCTAAATGGAGCTCAACCCACTAGAGTACACATAATTTGTGTATCCAACAGACTCTTCAAAACACCTGACAACCAAATACCTCTTCACATCTTGACCCAGGAAAGTTCCCCCCCTCCCCCTCTCTCTTATGGATTAGGGGAGAATCCGCATCATTGCCACTGACACAATGATAACCATGGTCTTACAGCAAGAAGGATCTCTATTCCAGACCAGTGGACAGTAGAATAAACATGATGGTTGATGCTTAGATTGATCAAAACTCAAGTAATGGCTAACCTCTAACATCCATATATCTTTGTATGTCTGGCAGCAACATCACACAACAGACTGCTGTCTGGTGAATTATCTCAGGTTGCAACACAAGCATTCTTCTGGTTTGTCCATTCACAAGCAGAAAACCTACTTCCTTGTGCTGTGGACTCTGTTCACTTACACTAACAGGGCTTTAGCATCTTCATGACTCACTCCACCAATATGTATAAGCCATTAGTGCTCAGCCTCTCCTTGGAGAACCAGGTGATGTAGTGCAAAGTAATTTTTTGATACTATTTTACTGGAAAAAGTACATTTTTCAGGCAAGCAAAAATAGTCTATGTATGTAATTTTTTTACACTGTATAACATACATATATGCATACACAAAGTTTTTTAAAAACATTTATACATTGTATTTCAAATTGCCACAGAATAAGATCATATCCAAATAAATAAAAAAAAAAGTTAATAAGATTAAATAAAGCACTATTTGTCAATATACGAACATCTGTCCTGTAAATAAATAAAGTATCAAGAAGTTGAAGACTCACTTTATGGATCATTTTTACTTCAGGAATCAACTATCTTAAGTGCCTAGATGGCTGCAAATTATTAATAAAGCAAAATATAAATCATTAAAAAGTAAGTGCACTGCCTACTTTATTTTTTGTTTTGGTAACTTAGTTAATGTGGAAGTGGCTTCACAAGCATTTTAGTAACAAAGAAATTTAATTTTGCCTGTTCATGCCAGTCTGTAAATTTGAGGATAAAAGTTATTTCAGTTAATTTAGTTATAATTAATAATTGTTAATAAGGTGAGCCCAAGGCTAGTGACATAACCTTAACCTGCAGATTCTACTGATAACTACCTTGTGTGTTGGGAATAGTGGGGGTCCTTATCACTTTTGGCATCAGAGGGCCTCGAACTCCCAAACACTAGATCAGCACTTGGAAACCTTACCCCCAATGAGGCATCAAGTCACCATTATAAAAACTTATTTTTATCAATATTGTGATTATTATCATAACATTAGTATTAATAGTAAAAGCAAAAACTTCTCCAGGAGAATTCAAGACATGTGGGGTAAATAGATGACATCAGGTTTGCTTAGTAACTCCTTCATGACCGAGTGCTTGTGGAGTAGTTTATTTGTAAACAAAATTAGTAAAACAAGACCACAGTGGGCAGTGCATAAGTACTTCCATTCCCCGTATCAGCTTGTAAGTAATGAAGCAGAAAAGCTATGTAGCATTTTGTAAAAAGTCACCTATTTGTTTCTCTCTCTCTCTCTCTCTCTCTCTCTCTCTCTCTCTCTCTCTCTCTCTCTCTCTCTCTCTCTCTCTCTCTCTCTCTCTCTCTCTCTCTCTCTCTCTCTCTCTCTCTCTCTCTCTCTCTCTCTCTCTCTCTCTCTCTCTCTCTCTCTCTCTCTCTCTCTCTCTCTCTCTCTCTCTCTCTCTTTTTTTTCCGTATTTATTTTGCTTTTGTACTTATTGTGGAAACTGTCCATGTTGGTGTGAGGCTGGGTTGGTTTGGGTAGGTTGATCTTTGAATCTCTGGGTTGAGTGTGCATTTTATATGTATAGACAGTCACAACAAGGAATGAGCTTTAATATAGGCCATTAGGCATAGTTATAAACAGTCCTCTAGCAGCCAACTGGAGTGTTAAACACTTGAGTGTTGTTAAAAAGGTAAAAAAAAAAAAAAAAAAAAACTTTTTCAGAAGTGTCCTTTAACTGTCCATGATCATACTTCCACACAGATTTATGATATTTTAATAACAGTATAGAAGACTTGAGTTGGAGAAACTGCCCGACTGATAATGTCAGTATCCACTTTCTGCACTAAAGTTTAATGATTATTACCTAAGAATGCTTATAAGCCATACTATTAAAAGATTAATATATAAATCCATACTTATGAAAGTTATACAGCCTATGGCAACTTCTTGTTGCTTGTGTTAAATCCCATCCTTCCATGTTAAAGGTGTATGGCCAGAATATTTAGCATTCATAGAAATCACCCCAACTTATGCCAGCAACTTCTCAGAAGATTTAATAGTTTCCATGTCCGGGAGTACTGAATCAGTAACTAATTAACATTTGAGTGCAAGTATTCAGCCATTGAAATGTTGCTTAAATTATTACAGAATTTTATATTAAATGTGGTGTTAACCAAAAAGTTTTGTAAAACAAATATCTAGTTTTATTAAGTTCTCAAGGTAACTTAATGTACAGCCAACAAAGATACACTAACTGGAAACAATTTCATCATTGGTTATGTTAATGATAAACCAAAGTTTTTGTGAAAGTTATGCAGGGTATAAATTTTTTCTGCTGTTGTTGATGTCTTAAATTTTAATATTTTATTAATGAAAATCTGATTAAAGTCTTGAAAATGTAAAATTGTGAACATTAAGTGTTCAAAAGTGAATTAGATCTCAAAGTGTACAAATAGAGAACTATTTTCAAACATTTTTTGCCAGTGTACAACCTTCTGCATTTTCGATAGAGCAAGGGGTGCCTTTATTTTGTTATTAAGCCCAGGGAAATTATCTTTGTGTTTTTTTTTTTTTTCTGTGTTAAAGAAATATCCTAGGTATGTATAAAATTATGTCCTTTCTTCTGTTTATGTTGAATAAGTAAAATATTACTGCAAATGTAACTTTCCTCAAGTTTATGGAGTACTTAATCGACTCTGGGAAATATAGACCATGCCTAGGGTATTGGTAAACAAAACAAATTATGTATATGAACAATGTGTGTTGTGTGAATCTATTATTAAGATGCACACTTTCACTGCTTTCCAGATGTTTGTTTGAGGAAAAATGTTTCCTATAACATATTTTATATTGCTTTTTTTTCTTTCATTTTTTCAATAGAAAATGGATATAGTTGCAGTATGCTACAGTCATTAAAGATATAGTTTTCCTGATGCTTTCAGCCAAAATCTTGTTACTAGATTGAACTTGTTCCACAGCGACAGACTTACTGGAGAAGTGCACTTACCTTGCTGTGTTGTAAAATTCTATGACTTCAGAGTTCCAGAAATAAATATTTCTGCATTTTGTGGTTTCTGTTTTTCCATCTATAGAGATTTTAAGATGCTATTATGAATGTGTTTCTCATCTACAGTTTTAGAAACTAAAGTCTTCTTGTAGTGAGTATGTGTGTTCAAGCCTCCCCCATTTATTGCTTACCTGAAACCAAGAGAGCCTGGATGTCATATCTTGTACTACCCTCACCTCTACAAACCTCTTGAATATTCTGTATAGCCCAGCCATTTGGAATCATTTTTTTGTTATCCCCTCCACAGCCCCCTTGCTCTGAAAGCACTCCTCTTCCAGCAATTCCTCCAAAAACAAGTAGGCAAAGTTTCCTTTACAGCTCCCCTGGTCATTCCAGCTTTGTCACAGTTACTCCAAACCCAGCTAAGTAGGCCTCCTG
>NC_051397.1:52276433-52286433 GCF_015228065.2 Penaeus monodon | reverse complement strand
CACTGTACTGCCTCTGCCAAGTCTGGTGCACAAGTCATCCATGAGAGCTTGCAGGTCTCTGAGCCACCCAGGGAGCCCAGAGAGAAATACCCTCCTTACCAGTTCAAGTGGATCTCCTATGGCGTCGTGATAATCCGTTACACCCTGGTAAACTGAAGCCTCTATTTGTAAGTCCAAGGGGGCTTGGTTAAGACTTATTTTTTGGCTGTACAGAACCTTGAGAAAGTCCGCTGTCCCACAAAACTTTCTTCGGAGTTCTTTTTTAAATATGGGCCACCTAGCGATGTGGTCGCATTGCTGCAAGTTGATAATCATGTCAGCTTGGCCACGACAACTTGCCCTAACAGCTCTGATATAGGCCTCATCAGTTGCAGGTCTCACCAGCTCTTGACTTCATGGTTGCGTTTCAAAGAGTCATTTGCAATAGCTTTCCCTTTGTCACTGGTTCCCTTGGCAACATGTATGAGACTGCTGATTGCCAGGATCCATGGTGTGACTGCAGGACTGGATCACCAGCGGGTAATGAAGGGGCACCTGCTTCTTGGCGGGACTGAAGAAGGGAAGGTCGGTGATTAGTGGTATTTTGTAGTGGTGCTTCATAGAGGTTCTGCTGGGGAATCTGATGTACAGGTTCAAGCAGAGGCCCTTGGCGCGAAGGAGTACATGGAGGCAGCTGATGGTCAGGGGGAATAGATGCAGTTGATATGCAGACTCACAGGCTAGAAACCCACTGGTTCGGCCTTGGGAGCTAAGCCATTCGACTTGTTGTTTCAGCAGAGCAAGCTCTTAGTCCCTGGCCAGTAAGTGCTGTTGTAGCTGGCTTAAAAGGTTAGTACTCTGAGGTTGGGAATGGGAAAGTGGCAGCTCGTCCGGTTCTGACAGTTGGGTTCCCCAGCACAGGAGAAGGGCCAATTGTATTCGTAGCAGTCACGTCCAGGCCACTAGCATCCGCTATCCTAGGGGCTGGCACACTAGTATTCCAGATAGGAAAGCCTGTCCCCTTGACTCCTGCAGAGATCTTTCATGCTCATCATCCGCTCCTCCATACGGACCATCTGTTCTTGTATTTCCTCCATCAGTCCGACCTCCCTCTGCATTACTTGGATTGCTTCTGCTCCTTGTCTGAATCCAATCATGACCACAGGAAGCAGGCCGATATGCGGTTCTTGGTTTGCTGGTGATAGGCTGCGGGAACCGGGTAGGCTAAATGCTGCATCTTGACCTCTCCTCGGTCATTACGACTTCACTTTACAATTCGGGTTTACATAAATCCACTTAAGTTTTTCACTGTTAAGAGTCACTTAGTTTCTCTTCTAGCCGAGTACCTTATTAGAAAAAACAGCAGCGGGAGAAAACACGTTAGCACATGACAGTGTCCCTGACCTATCAAGAGCCACAAAAATAGCTAGCTAGCAAACAGACAAAACAAAGTATTAAATAACATCCTGGAAAGAATATACAACATTCAATTGTTATCTAACTGGGAGGAAATACAGTTTCAAAATAGCAATAACATATGCTGAGAACAAAAGAGAAACATAGGACATATGATGAGAAATGAGGTAGAGTGTAAATGCAGGAAGGCACAATGTTCAGAACAAAAACAAATAAAAAATGAACAGAGTGTGACTACAAAAGAACACACAATCCAAGAGAAGAGCAACCCAGCAACTAGGCCGAACAGACTATGGAGGTGCTGTAAGTGAAGTCTAGTAAAAGACATGCAGAGGAGCTAGACTGAAAACTGCAATGTTTAAAAAAAAAACTCAGGGTGCTAAGGAACTGGCCAAAGTGAAAACATGAGCACATAGTTCAGAAAAAGACAGAAAGAGAGGAAAAAATAGAGTGAGGCTGCAAGAGAGCACAAAATTCAAGAGAGAAAGAGAGAGAGAGAGAGAGAGAGAGAGAATAGCAGCAGCTGCACCGAATGACCTGCAGAGGTTCTGTAGGCTGAAGTGTAACAGAGGTCCAGCAAGAGATGCGAAGGTGCTGGACAGGGAGAAATGCACGAGGTAAAAAGATCAAAGTGCAGAGAGCATAGAGTATAGAAAAGGAGGCAGAGAGGCTGGTCAGAATGAACTGCTAAAAGGCAGACTCAAGAAAAAGGAGAACACAGAGAACTTGACGAGAATAAAACCTATAAGACTACACAAAGACGCAGAGAAAAGCCGTGGATAGTAGTAAACAGGATGAAATGGCTTATAGGTACAGGCCTGCAAGGCGAAGCGCGAATAATAATGTAAAGTCATTACATTTTAAAGACACAAAATACACAATGCGTGGCTCTCCAAAACTACAGTTATCGTGCAAGTGACATAGCTTGACAGAAAAAGCTATATAATAACACCGGCCCCACGTTGGGCGCCAAAAAGGATACTGTTATAATCTGTAAAAGTTCTGTGAGGCAGAGGTACCCCGATAGGCTGCTTCGGGGCCAGAATTGGGCCCCGTTTGGTCCCTCCCAAAATGTGCTATATCCCCCTAAAGGTCTTTAGTTGCGTACCGTGTAAGATTTGTGTTGGGCAGGAAAAACAGGTAGCATAACAGCAATGGTAATATTCGTGATAATGATAAAATGGAAAATAATATATGCAAAGAAAAGAGCAAATCTTAAAAAAAAAAAAAAAGTTATTGGACACGCTAGTCACAAAACCTCAATATTTTCTCAATATTTTAAAAATCGCCATCCGATATCATCTCCGACTTTATGCAAACAAAACAATGATGTTTTATTTTTCTAAATTTATTGTAATATCTTAATTCTGTAAGTAGATAAATTCGCATATACTTATATGCAAGTTGGTTTTATTTCTGCATGAAAGAACATGACACTACAAGAGTATTACCATCATAATATCGAGTATTAACAGTAACTAATAAATTTCTTACTCTGTGCAAATCGTTGTGTCTGGTCCATATGACGGGCAAGATGGGAACTGAAGAATTGCGCGTGAATTTCAAAAATAATGTTACCGCTTGAACTGCGCACGAAAATTTTTGAAACTTTTAATTCATGCGCATGACAATTGTTACGACATCTAACAGTATTACAGGAAATAGTATAAACCAATCACATGCCATCATACGTGCCACACGTATGTATAGTGGGCAAGAAAAGGAAATGTACACAATCTTTGCATAAAATGGATCTCAGGTGCGCAGGGTGTGATCCCCTAATTAAGAAATATAGAAAACCAAGCAGTGTGATATACAGTGATGGATGGGCTGTCGACCGTAACCTACATCATGGTTACAAACATCTAAGTATTAATCATTTTGAAAACTTTGTAGACCCATAAGCGGCCAGTTATTAAAAGTGAATATATAACATAATACCTGGCCCGATATTTATTCATAAAAACAACGAAAACTCATCCGTGCATTTCCCTTGCCCACCCGTGCATTTTTCTTGTAAGCGACAAAATAATTCCCGCCGCAAGGCGGGAAAGAGAGGATTCAGCCCCTGTCAGCCCCAGTTCCTCTCGACGAGGCAAAGACAAAAATAATCTGAAATTTCGATAATGAATGACTAATGTCTGAAATACAAAGACAAGAACACCATGTATATCTACCAATTACTGACAACGTTGCGATTATACGCTGTTACAAACCGCGACAAATTCTAGCCAATGAAAACTTTCTGATCAATCAATTTTTTTTTTTTTTTTTTTTTCGGAAATCCCTGCCCTCGCTCGTGAAAAAGTTCAGTATGTGTCCGTCCGTTGCCAAGACAGTGTATATATGAAAAAAAAATATATATATTGAAAGCCGGCTGAGTTTTACAAATCGCGAAATACACTGCCCCTGGAAATACTACCACGTTGAGGACGACGTATTATGGTGAAGCGTAATAACGGAGGCGCGACGATATAAGGTTTTTACAATTAACTTGGGTATAACGACAACTGGTAAAGTCTACATATATGTTGCATGAAGTGATTTTCAAGTAATAAGCAATTCCATGCAATAAAAAAACTTTCTTCTAATAGGACAATAATACACACAGTATTAATAAAGGTAATTGTTACCGTGAGCGACGCTCCCTCCAGAGACTAAGTTCCAAAATCAGATTTTTTATATTTTCCTCTACCCAACGATCTTGGGGGATGCGTGGGGAACCGGGGGTTGAAGGGGGGGGGGGATAATGGATAGCACTGGATGTCAATAGGAAGCTGCAGAAATCGAAGAAAGTGATTTATGAAACGTTAAAAAGTCGATTTTTCGAAAACTCAAACCAAACTTTGTCCAACGAACGCAAGTAAACAAGCACAAAAAAAGCTAAAGAAACTCTACGGACGCCCCCCCCCCCCCCCCCCCATCTTTGAACGTCTACGGGCCGCCGCCCAATTCCGGGGGGGGGGGGGGGGGACGGGAATTAAAACCATCGTTCGGTAAAAATCTACGGGATTTCACACAATCCAGATCCCCCGTGGTAATCATACAATGCGCCCAAACCATTAAACCAACCCAACCTTAACCCTGTGGGAGTTATACACTACGACCTATATATTCCATAGCCAGGGGGCTCTGCCCCATGGACCCCTGTGGTATCATATGCACTTCGTGCCAAGAGACATCCATTTTGTTATAGAAAATGTTTGTGACATACAGACGAGCAACGGCGAGGAGGAACTGATGAAATCTTTTGCTCTGGTCATAAAGATGGCCCTCGCCAAATACCCAACGAAGTGATATTTCTTCCTGCCGAAGCGGGGCACTTTGGCTTTGGGCTCCCTCCATCGATTGTATTGGTGCGCACTTTAGTGTCAGGGTCAACAAAATTGTATGAATGATTCACAGTTAAATGCTGATAGCCCTCTTTTTTCAGACAATTGTATGCCTTGCAACAATCACTAATGACCGTTGTCCCTGGGTGGATACGCTCTTTAATGACTTTAAACAAAGTAAGAGTTACGCGTCTGCACAGGTACGAAAAAGAATTTCCTACTTTTGCGGCATACTCCTCCAAAAACCCACTGTCGACCAACGTTATATTTTCTTTTACCAAATTTACTTTCATCAATTTCAACAATTCCCCCTGGCCCTCCTATCTGGTCTGACTATTTAAACACCAAGAAATTAAAACCTCCCGACAGAAGCTTGCCCAATCACAAATAGTCTTGTTTGGAAACTGAAAGTCGCTCCGTGCAGATTCGTAGGAAAAGGTCTCTCTTACATACAAATTGACGAATTTTAAGTTAGTCTCAAAATCGACCTTACTGTTATCAAACAGGTGTACTAAAAAAGTGATTTCTTGAAATTGCATCTAACTTTTCGATTATTAATTTTCCTTGATTTGTCGCACCGAAAAGAATATATTTCGTTGTCCATACGACAATCCTGATTGCATTTTGGACATTTATGCTGATAAAATTAGGTTGTGCGACAGGCACAGATCCAGCAAGAGGTTGGCCTGGCCGCCGTAATTTTGCCAAAATTGCCCGTACCTACCATTAAAAATATTTATCAGCAACATTTTAATGATGTATGATGATAAATGCGACACAATACAAATTCTAATTACTTAAATATAGAACATACCCCATGTCACACTGACTACAAAAGTTGGATGATTCAGCCATGGAAATGGCTTAAGGAAAAGTGAGGAAGTTATTGAGAGTTTTGTTCCGATGTGAGAGGCAATTACGGTAAACAAGCAGTGATGTTAAATAGTTTAGAATGGATAATAGAAATGATAAGGAAAAACTAAATAAAAACGCAATTACATTTGAGAAAACAACCAAAGAGGTAGTACCATCGAAAACCGAGAGGAAAGGTAATTAGGAATATGAGAAAATAATGATGAAAATAAATAACTAATCGGAAATTATTTACATGGTTGCCAACAGAAAACGCAGCTTTTATGGTCAATAGAAGTCGCGATCATTATAGAAAATGTATAAAATGAAGCTATAGAAAACGAGACATTATGGACTCTGCGTGAGGGTGTTGTGGACTTAGTCTCTGAGCGGTGCTATGATAAACTTTTTTTCGTCATTTTCCGGTAAACATGAGACCACTGTAGATTTACCTGTATTCCTACTCTATTTCTTATGCTCTACAAAATGGCAGTGTCCATTTTGCTCTATCTCCGTGCGTCGC
Source organism: Penaeus monodon (assembly GCF_015228065.2). Taxonomy (NCBI): domain Eukaryota; kingdom Metazoa; phylum Arthropoda; class Malacostraca; order Decapoda; family Penaeidae; genus Penaeus; species Penaeus monodon. The sequence goes on along the minus strand of NC_051397.1, from coordinate 52,280,331 downwards.
TCTCGGTAACATAACCTTATTAAAAATTATTACCGATTTGGCTATTGCAAGGACCGCAGTTGAATGATTGGGTGTAGCCGTCTCAGCGCACGACGAAATCGGGCTAAAGCTGATGTGACCCAACATGGGAAACTACGCTGAACTCCAGGTTGCGGGGTCATGCTGCTACACCGTAATTGTTTAGTTTAGTTTAGTCCTTTATTTACCACCCTGGCTAACTGCACAGGCGTGGGCAAGCTGTGGTACATTTGATGCATGGTTATAACATATACTGGTATTACATTTCAATTTTAGGCTATAACATTATTATGATAAGTACTATATCAATTACAGAAAGGAACAATTACAGTCGTTTATCTACTCATCTGCCACGCCGGCGTACAGTTTGGGCGTGGAAAGGCATTGCTACATTTGATATGCAGTCATGTGATGCTACATTCCAAATTTAGGATATAATATAAGTATATCTTCTAAGACATCAGAGGATATGAAATAGTTACATAGTTCTCCATACCTCAAGCTAGGTGGCCTGAAAGGCTGTAACACATGGCACTCTGAGATATAATGTACAAGCGTTCGCTTATATTCTTCATTACACAGTTTAACTTAGTTTCTTCGACATTACAAACTGTACTGAGCTGCCAATACAATCTGTATCCAAGCCTGATTCTTGCGGTCACAATATCACACTGTCTTGTTCTTGTTTTATATAAACCATAGGTGAATGAATCTTGCCTAAACCGGTCATAATGCTTTATGCTACAGCTTTCAGGGCGTTGAGAATTAATTAACTCAGTCAAGTCCTCTTTAAAGGAAGCTTTAATATTGTATAAAATCCTGGAAATAGGTACCCCAAGATCTATATCCACACTTTGCTTGTCACATGCTGACTTTGCCAGGCGATCAGCATGATCATGCCTGGGGATTCCAACATGCGATGGAATCCACACAAAACGTATATCATGGCCTCGTTCTTTTGCGCGATACACGTTTATCCTGATGTCATTTGCGATATTAACTGCACCTTTGTCTAGAGTGTTCAGAGCCTGGAGAGCACTCTGTGAATCACAGAATATTACCCCCGAGCCTTGATTCAATAGAAATTCGGTGGCCATGAGTATTCCTGCCCACTCAGTTTGCGTAGTGTTAGCCCAGTCATGAACCCTCCTACAATCCTGGTGCTTCAAGATATTGTTTTTATATACAACAAAAGCACATCCTGCTCTACTCCCAGACTGCAAGGACCCGTCAGTGTAGCATTCATATGCATTGGATAGAGTTTCAAGATGCTCATTTATAATTGCAAGTGCATATTGCTTAAGTATAGCAGGGGGGACACTGTCTTTTTTTGGGGCGATTGTATATGTGAAACATGGCTCCAGCCCCCGTAGAGTTTCAGCAAACCCAATGTAAAGATATTTAGTGTTTTTGTTTTATCTTCCTGTGTGTAAATTCCTCCCCAAAATACAGTGCGAAACCAATTCTTGCACATTTTATCAACTTTGCCGTCGGGGAATACAAGTTCCGCTACTCATCAACGAGTTAAATGCGACGGAAAATATCATAACAGCGTTAAACCACGAAAGATTTCATTAAAAAAAAAAAGATTCGAAAGTCGGAGGCTGGTTGAAACTTGAAATTTACACTCCAGGAAGACTCAGGAAATATTAGTAACCACACCAAAGGTCCGGCTGGCACTTTATTTCATAGTCAACGGGGTTGGAACCCCACACAGGGTATACAGTTTTTAATTCAGTCTCACCCGAGATAAATAATATGTTTAGTAAAAAAAATAAAGCATAAATAAAAGAAAAAAATATATAAAAGACACCTCAGTAAGTAAAAGAAAACAGCTAATTCCATAAGGTAATAAATACAGCTAAAACGATATACAACAAAATAAAAAGGTGTACACAACAAACTACCTTTAAGAAATAAAATAAAAGCAAAAGTAAATCAAAAGTCTCGGGTGAAGTGTATATACAGTAACCATATAAAATTTAAAAACGACAAACATAAAAGTATGGGAGGTGGCCAGCTGCATAAATAAAATGCGTGATAAAAGAGGATGCAACTAAGGCTAAGAGAACGCCTAACAAAAACAATCATGTAAACAAAGGGTTGAGTGATAGTAATTAAAACGTAGAAATAAAAAAATAAAATACACTTCCGTATCAATCTGAAGTTATGCAGCTGACAACCTACATAAAATCAATAAAAAAGAAGTGATATAAAACAAAAACAAAAATCGAAAGCAGTAAACTGTAAAGTGTGTGAGATATGGGCTGTGTCACGTAATACGAAAGCGAAGCTTTATAAATAAAAACAAAAACGATAAAACGAGTAAGAACATAACACAAATTAAGTACTGAAATACCAACGGCAAGTATATTTAAGGCATGCTTACACTAACAGCCATGGCATGAATCTTTCAAAAGTGTATTTCCCGAGTGTACATGTTCGCGCCTGCATGCGTGTGTGTGTGTGTGTGTGTGTGTGTGTGTGTGTGTGTGTGTGTGTGTGTGTGTCTGTGTGTGTGTGTGTGTCTGTGTGTGTGTATGTGTCTGTGTGTGTGTGTGTGTCTGTGTGTGTGTGTGTTTGTGTGTGTGTGTGTGTGTCTGTGTGTGTGTGTGTCTGTCAGACAGTAGTGGTAGGACCTGTAGGATAAGGGCAAGGAAGGACGTTAACAGCAAGGATGGGAAGGATTTAGGAAATTCGAACGAGGAGTATAAGGAAAACCTCAGGTATGTGAGAATTAGGGGGTGAGGATGCATGAGAGACAGGGAGAGGATGCGTGAGAGACGGAGTAAGAATGCAAGTTGCGAGAGCTGGAGACAGGTTGCAGGTTGCAGCAGGAGAAGAGGTTTCCAACCTCACCCTGTGTGTGTGTGTGAGAGAGAGAGAGAGAGAGAAAGAGAGAGACAGAGAAAGTGACAGAGACAGAGACAGGCAGGCAGTGACTGAGAAAAACAAAGACAGTGAGACCGAGGGAAGAAAGGTAAAAGATTGGATGAGTCCCCCATAGAAAACCTTGAGTACATCCATGGTAACTTATATAATAATATCAAACCTCGACCTCTCTTTCATTCTATTTCCCTTTGTTAATGGGAATATGTTTATTTTACTTAAATAAAATCTCGAGATTCTCATCCGAAGCAATATGATATGCGTTATAATTCCAGCAGATTATGTGTCGGATTATCTGTGTCGCATATGTGATCATCGACTTTCGCTTGACTTTAAAGAAAAGCTTGAGTGTGTTATAGTGTCAGGCAGTAGCGTTGATTTTTGCCTTAGGGGACCGGAACTCAAACTGACAGTGATACTTTGATTTTAGTTCATCTTAAAATGTTTACATTTTTTTTTATTACTTTATAATTAAAAAGTGCTTCACGATGGAAGAGCCAGAATTTTTCTTTCTTTCTTTCTTTTTCATATATATACAAACGGACATGAGGCGGTACGTGAATTTTGTCTTCGCTTTCAGGGGCCGATATTTTCTGCACTCATCAGCATTACCAGCCCCCCTCCCGCTCCCCACCCCGGTTAACATGTTAGGAAAATTACAAAATATCAGAGATACGTTCCACATCAGAACGGCAGGTGTGCCCCGAAATTTTAGATAAACACTTCGTGCTAATATTTACTCTAGATCAGTGGTTCCAATATTTTCCAGACTGGCTTCCCTTTGGCCTCCAGGTAGATTTTTTTTTTTTTTATGCTTCAAATTGAAACAAGATTAACGCAATGATGTATGCAATAATGAAAGCCAAATTCAGTAAACCATTTTAGCATTCAGGAGATCACCAAAAGACTAGAGAAAACTGCAAAGAAATACGGAATGGAGATTAGCACAGAGAAAAGTAAAATGATGGTTGTTGGAAAACCAGAGAACACC
>NC_051397.1:52236433-52238933 GCF_015228065.2 Penaeus monodon | reverse complement strand
TTGTGAAAGGCACGGATAAAGGGGAATATTTCCTTCCTTGAACTTGCTCCTCATTTTACTGGGTTTCCCTTTCTCTCCGTATTCATTATATTGTTGTTGTTTCATTATTGCTGTTGCAGACGTTGTTATTATTATCGTTATTATCACAAACGTTATTCATTTCGTAATCGTCATATTCTTATTCAGATATATCATTCTCACCAAGAAGAAGAAAGACAAAAAATATCCAACACTAAAAATACATGTTTTGTTTCCTTACTGTCGCCGTGTCTCCCTTCACTTTATTACTCACGTTATAGTGTTTGTGTGTCTGTTATCGCCCCGATCTTGCACCGCAGTCGCTAGACACCGTTACGCATTTAGGTGTATTGTGAGCTATTTCAGACATGAATACACTTCCCCGCCCACCATTGTGTGTTCTTTAGAGGTCATTTACTTCTTAAATGTTCGGTCTCTTATCTCGGTGTTCTGACGGAGGATGCTCTGTATGGAAGACTACAGAAGACGAATGGAGTAACATGTATATCTTTGTAACATTTTACTCTCATTAAAATAGTTGGGTGCATTTGATGACTTCAGTATCAAGTTTGCAGTCAGAGAGTCTTTCTTGTGTCTAAAATGCATTGAATGAAATATAGATCTTACGGTGGCATTACATCAGCCGTTCAATAATTGGACATTGTGTCAAGAAGATGGGGATATTGTAACTCCTTACTTTATTTCACTGAAACATATACTATAAAGTAGTGAGATTACAGCTTATACAGCATGATTAGCCTCTGCATAAGAGCCGTTGCACCTTTATTAAATAAATAAAGCCACATTCCTTACTTCTAATTTTACCCCTTCTATCGGCTACATCCTCTTGTCTCGCTTTGGCGGTAATCAACACGTTAACTTCCTCCGCAGGCACCATCCCGCCATGGCTTCGAGGATCCTTCCTGCTGGACGGTCCCGGCAGGATGACCTACGGAGAACACGAATTCAACCATGTGTTCGATGGCTCAGCCCTCCTCCAGAGGTTCACCTTCGGGGAAACCGGCGCCACCTTCTGCAGTAGGTTCCTCAAGAGCTACGCTTACACCACCAACCTCGAGAACGAGCAGATTGTCGTGTCGGAGTTCGGGACGACGGGGAAGTCCGTCACGAAGGGGAAGCTGGCCAAGTACGTAGAGGGAAGCCTGTAAAGTAGCTGTCTTCTCTTTTTTTTAATCATGATGCAAGGCCATGTTCGTGATTAGCCTAATTGCAATGGTATTGATAAAATACATACATTGTTTCGTTTTTCTGCTTGCAGATTAGGTGACAAATTTGCGTTCGATAAGATGTTCTCCGACAACGCCCCAGTCGGTGTGGTCACCTTCGGTGGCGAGCACTACTGCATCACGGAGGCACCTTTCCTACATAAGATTGACCCCACGACACTTGAGACCATCAGCAAGGTAATGCTTTCAGGTTCCAATGTGCAAAAGTAAATTTTAAGTATTATGTATGAATTGTATTGCTTAGACTTGTTCAGCCTTTTTCTTGAATATTCAATTCCATATCTTTATTTCTTCTTAGAGCTTGATTCCTTAGATTTGAAGATTATATTGATCATCTTTAATTAGAATTTCAAATTTCGACACGCAGTCATTTTACACTGTAGCCAGTCCCTCCACAACAGATCACATCACATATCACACTCTCTAAATTCTGTCAGTCCCGCAGCCACCTCATAATACCCTATCCTTTACATTACCTTTCCATCATCACTTTTCGTCTCCTCAGGTGGACCTTCACAAAGAGTTGGGCATCAACTCCCACTGCCCCAACCCAAAGACACTGGCCGACGGGTCCACCCTGAACATCCTGCATGCCGTGGGAGCTACGGGACCCAAATACGATATCGTCTCCTTCCCAGCCAAGCCCCTCGACGGGAAAAGTAAGGTTCAAATAAGGTTCAGATTCATTGCTAAGGTTTCTGAATTAACTTTACAACCTTCCCCATCCTTCGAAGTTTAACGAAAGCGAAAACAAAACAAAACAAAACAAAAAAGGAATGAAGAGGGGGGAAATATATAACCAACCTTTTCCGCAACTGGCACTTTCCCTGATGACCCCTGCCAACAAAAGTTCTCTTACACAGACGTAAAATACAAATTCAAGATTGACCCCAATTCTCGTACTCCTCCATTCCAGCCACTGTGTTTGCCAAGCCTAAGAAAGTAGGATCCGTCGACGCTCGCTGGAAACTCAACCCGTGCCACATGCACACCTTCGGACTGACGGAGAACTACGTAGTTTTGCTCGAACAGCCGCTCACCATCGACGTGAAAGCCATGGTCGCCAACACCATCCGAGACAAGCCTTTCATTGGCGGCATGGAGTGGATGGAGAATAAACTTGTAAGTAGGTCGATGGCCAGGAATGGTTTGTAGAGATGCGAAAAAGTGGATGATTTGAACACTTATTATCAATCGCACAATTGATGGTAGTAGCATTGATGATAATATTAATG
>NC_051397.1:52228933-52231433 GCF_015228065.2 Penaeus monodon | reverse complement strand
GTGATCCTGAACGGCGCTGACATGACAGAGGTGGCTCGAGTGTCCTTCAGCACTCCGTCCGACGTCCCGAGAAGCCTCCACGGATGCTTCATCGCCGTGTGAAGACCCTGCTCAGGGAAGGCGCTGGCAAGGTCTATACTGGGAAACTGGGCCTGCGTGACGCTTGCAAGAGTCTGCGTCGCAAGGGGCGGGAACTTGTCATGCGATAAATTTTCAGTCACTGGATATTTGTTTAGACATATCCATATATATATATATATATATATATATATATATATATATATATATATATATATATATATATATATATATACACATTTTTATTGACATAATGTAGCTACTGGATGCGCTTAATATATGAAAGCTATCTATCAAACTATATTTCATTAAGATTTTATACTTTGACTATTTCTATGGTGTATTTTGTCTATGTGGCAATTGAGAAATAAATGACATTGAAATGGTAAATTTTTTCAACTGATTCCAGTATATTTCTTGTGATTCAAACGCACTATGCACAGTGTTGAGCCAATTATATATATACGATATGGAAAGACAGATATTGCTGTCACCATTGTAGAGAAAATGTCAATAATATAAATGACAGTAATAATAAGAGTAATAATAACAATAAATGATGACAATAACTATTAATTAACACTGATAATAACAATGATAAAATAACAAGGATGATAATAATTATGCTACAACTATTACTGCTACTAACAGTAATAATAACAATAATAATAGTAATAATGAAAATAACGGTAATAATAAAAATAATAATAATAAGAAGAAGAAGAAGAAGAAGAACAATAACGAAAACGGTATTCTTATTTCAAACGGCATGCGAATCAGATGCGGAATCTTCCAGGGCGACTCTTTTTCCCCTCTTTTATTCTGTATGGCACTTATCCCACTCTCCCAGCTTCTTAACAACACAGGGTATGGATATAAGATCATAGACAAGAAGATCAATCATATTTTCTACATGGATGACTTGAAACTTTACGCTCAAAATGATGGTGAACTGGAAGGGTTGTTGAACCGTAAAGATTTTAGTGATGACATCGGTATGGAGTTTGGTCTTGATAAGTGTGCTAAAGCAACTTTTAAGCAAGGAAAACTAGTTACATCTGACAATATAGAGTCAAGTGTTGATACTGTAATAAAGCAATTAGATCAGGAAGAAGCCTGTAAATATCTAGGAGTAAACGAAGGAGATGGCATACAACAATTGAAGATGAAGAAAAAAATACGTACAGAATGCATCCGAAGAGTAAGTTCAATCCTGAAAACGGAATTAAATTCGAAGAACAAACTAACAGCAATCAACACTTGCAATACCTGTGGTTACATATAGTTTTAACGTGATAGACTGGAATTTAAGTGAACTCAAACAAATTGATACCAATATTAGGAAGCAACTGACATGCAACAGAATGTATCACCCTAAATCAGACATAGACCGTCTGTACGTCCCTAGAAGTAAAGGAGGTAGGGGGATGATGCAGTTGGAATTATCGTACAAAACAACAACGGTCGGTCTCTTGCAATACTTAGATCTAACCAACGATTGGATGCTTCAATTAGTTAGAGTACATGAAAACTCCAAAAGGTCACACTCGGGAGTAAAGGAATCAGATAAATTTTCTCAGGAACTGGGTATTGAGAGCGAAAACATCGAACATATGTCGCCAACACTGGCTGCTAAACATAGTAGCTTAGAAGCTCCGGACTTAAAGGGGAAACAGAAGGTTTTATTCTTGCAGCCCAAGATCAAAGTTTGTTTACCAGACACTATCAAGCTAACATCTTACATAATGGCACTGACCCAAAGTGTAGGTTTTGTGAAGACAAGGTTGAGATGATTGATCACCTTGTGTCAGGTTGCTCAATATTAACACCGAATGAGTGCAGGGGTCGCCACGGCAGAGTGGGCAGGTGCCTGCATTCGAGGATCTGCGGGCGCTTTTCTGTCGGAACGCAGGATGGGTGGTGCGAGCACCATCCAGAGCCAGTTGCTGAGGGTGGGGATGCTGCAATCTTGTGGGACATTCCAATTCACACAGATCGTGCTATACATGCGAGTCGTCCAGATGTCGTCGTCGGGGACAGGATGGGCAGCACCTGCCTGTTTGTAGACGTGGGCGTCCCTTTAGACAGGGGGCGTCTCGGCGAAGGTGTTCGAGAGGATATCAAGGTGTGGAGACCTGGAAGTGGGGGTGGAGGGGCTGTGGCATTTGAAAACCATAACTTTGCCTGTTATTATTGGAGCACTTGGCCTTATAAAGAAAGGTACTGATAAGTTCCTTGAACAAATACCGGGAAATCCAAAATTAGAAGTCAAAAAAATAGTTTTAAACAGCACAGCGCATGTTCTCAGAAGAGCAAGTATTTTTGTGTTCGTGAATTGACTTGACTGGATGTTTTAATTTGTAATTGTTATGCATATTTTTGCATATTTTTTGTTGATGTTTCATTACCTCAAACTTCAATC
>NC_051397.1:52213933-52218933 GCF_015228065.2 Penaeus monodon | reverse complement strand
GACGTACAATCAACTAAAGGGACATGTCTGATTGGTCATCCATGATCTACAGCAAAAACACTTCACATAGCTGTAAAAGTATAGTCAAAGAAAGGTATTATTTTGTTACATCTTGATCTAAAGATAATTTTTTTTACTAGAGTGATAGCCATGGGTCTAATCTAATAGATAATACCATTTTCAAATAAAAGGGAAAAAAATTACAAGTACTCATGGGATTACTTTATTAATATACATGCTTCTATTTCTGTTGACATTCATGCACAAGTTCTCACACAGACACCTACACACAGCCTTTACTATGGGACAAACATTTCCTACAAATCCCACTTTAATGTGCAGCGATCAATGAACAGTATCTACACCAAAAAGAAAAGAAAAGAAAAGAAAGAAATACCTGTCAAACAAGACATATTATCACTTGCACTTCACAAATAAATGAAAAAATATATTACCCAAATGCCGAGGGGATTCTACATTGCAAATAGAAATTACACCAAACAACATTCCTGTTCTCTTTTACACACAATAAATTGCCAGTTGCTAAACTTTGTCATTTACAGACACAATAGTAGGCACAATGTAATGAGAATAGAGGTCTTCTTAATTAAGTAAAGTGCTAATCACATTATGTGGCAATAAATAAAGTTCTGGACAATAAACTTCATTAACAATCATAAAGATACATATCATGACTAAAAACTGTTTATTGTCATTATAGAAATATTACAATCATCTAATCTTATCAAGGCAAATAATTATTCATACAAGGAATATATATTCAGTCTAAAATACTTTTTTTACCCACTTGTCTACCTACAGAACCTCAATTCAAGCATTTTAAAAATAATGAAGGTGACTTAGCAAATATAGTTTAGAAAGAAAAAAGTGAAAATTAATTTCTTGAGTGCTTAACAATAATAAAACTGAATATAAAAATCAAGGGGAAGTAATAATAAAAAAATAATAATAATTAGACCAATCAATAAGAAATATTACTAATGTCAACACAATTAAATATACATGACAATAATCCATTTATGATAAAAGTCACGATTATGATGATCATGATAACAGCAATAATGATGAAAATACTAAAGAGAGAAGTAATAACAAAATAATGATAGTGATAATTAAAACACACACAAAAAAAAATTCTATAAAAATAAAATCTATCATAAATTAAAATAAAAAATGATAATCATAATTAATCACAGCAAATAAATATTCCCTATAATAAACAGTTTACAAGGTGAAGGGCACTGGGATACTGTCATATTCATTAAGTACAGCTTCCTCTTCCTAAAACTAACTACAATTTTTTGGTTAATTTTTATTTTTTATAAACTAAAGCCTAAAAAGTACAAAGATTTATGTTCTGTCAATTTATATACATCTGCTACTTCTAATTTCTTTCCTAATACTCACTCCAGTAGCACTTACGAATCTTGGATTCTGCATGCCATAGAGCACTGTGGATTTGTATACTACTTTTGTATAGCACTCTGGGTTCTAAAACACTTGCAAATACTCCATTTCAATCTATTAGAACTTTCTCCATGCAAATCATATGAAATCGACATTAGTTTTATAATATCACATCAAAATTTATTTGATTAAAAGTAAAAAAAAAAGCCTTTTCTTTTTTTAAGAAATGTCTAGGACTACTATTAACAGGTTGACAACTGGGGTAAAGTGGGCAAAAAATCAGACTGTACAAGGGAAGGGGAATAGAACATTTATTACAACTACCTGAAAACTTAAATAATGAGGCATGTGCATAATTTTAATGAATGTTGATACATCCTAAACCTACATGAAAAAAAGATTAATATCACAACATACTCATATTTCTATATGTGTTATAATCAATAATCTAAACCTTTTAGTAAACAGATAAGCACATTATGCACAAAGATATACGCACACACGCACGCATGCATATACACACTTTCATATATACATATTTGTATAAATGTAAGTGTATCAATGCACATGTGTGTGTGTTGTATATTACACTGTACACTAATAGCTCAAGATTAATAATATAATCACATGTGATTCTGGAAGATAAAACATCCCTTGCAATGAGATTTACAGTAAAGCTATACTAAACTAATCATGAAATGTATTGGAATTTGGTTACAAATTTATGCCCCTAGAAATTATTCCATCCTTCTCAGCCCATTAATTTGTTATTCTTCAATGAATTACCTGCTCCATTTTACTCTTTGGTTTTTGTAACTTGGTGCTTATTTTCTTTAGTACTCTCTATTTTCTTGCCAAAAAATTAATACTTTGTATGAATGACATTCCTCACTGAAATATAAATAATAATAATATTATCAATAAAACGTCACACCCACAACAACCCAGTTACTGTTTGCTTCATCTGCTCTTGCAATATTACTACAGTTGCAGTTTACAGCAGTTAAAGCCACTATTACAAGAAAGGCAGCATGAGAGTGCAAAATATATAAATACATTTTTTTTGTTTCTCTATTTTTTCTTTTATATGGATTTAAGCCAACTATAGTTAAAGTCCTATCACCAGCTAAAGATATCATAATTTAAAAGTTCTCCCTACTGTTAGAAATGTTGAGTATTCCATCTATAGTTAGAATGTTTACCTTTTATTTGCAAAAACTCTCTGATACGTAACTACTATATTCTTCTATAGCTTTACGTAGCAAACAAGAGAATGTTCTTTAAATCTTCCAGTGTTCAGTATGCAAACAGCAGTACCTTTTCACACACACAGTTTGCATGGATGGTGGATGAATGCATAGGTGTTAACAGCTGTAATTGGCTATACAACAATGGAAGAAATCAGCCGCATCAATCACTTAAAAAATCACACATACATCTGAGATTTGGGAGAAGCCTTGCCATTAAATTACAAGCATTACAGTGGCTTCAGAATCAGGGACACTGGTGTAGCCTCTGACATTACATCACTACATGAATTCTAGCAAAAGCTTTCATTATAATAACTGTCTAGTAAATGTCTGATGAAAATGTATCATCAGTAACTATTTGATACTCATAAAGAAGGAAGATAAAGCAACAGAAGTCAGAAATAAAATAATGCCAATATTAGTGGGCAATAAAAGGAAAACCAATTAAATACTACTGATTTCTACATAGGAAACTATATATATAGTTTAATAAAAGTGGATTTTTTTTTTTACTCTAATAATATACTTTGGCTCCTTCTGCAAAAATCAAGAAGGAATAAATTTTTTTTATAACACAGCAAAGTGACTTAGATTCACATACTTACAGCTCTTAAGAATAAGGGTGCACCCAAGATTTCAAAATGGTTGTCAATGACTAAATATGAGTTTAATATTGATATAAAACATGCTGATGTCAGTAAAGATGTAAATACAGCACAATCTCTATATTTCAAACGATACCAGTAACAGAAACTGTTGATACCAAAGACACTGACTGGCTGAAATATGGAATTAGTCTTTCTTTCCTATAAGTGAGATCAAAATTTAAAGTAATACGTGAGAGACGTTTTGCAGAGCACCAAATAAAATCTAGGAATAAAGTATTCCATAAACATTATGAATGCAAAATACAAAGAATGTTTATCTACTATAACATAGTGATTGCTAATAAATAATACACTCTTCAAATAAATAGCTTCCAGTTCCTTAATGTATTGCTGTAATACATATTATTGAAAAACAAAGATATCAAATTAAACATTTCCTAGCCTGCTTTGCTACTACAGCCCTGAAAATATCTATGAATTAAGAGTCATCTAATACACGTCAACTTTCAATATCAGTGTGGTATCCTCTGTTTCAAATGTGTATATTTGATATAAAGAGATTCAACTATATTGACTATATACTAGCACTTTTAATTACTTAAATTACTATCCCATATCCCTCTTTACATATATAATGGACAGTTTGCATCTCCTTCATGAGATTAACATTTATGAAGTACTGGAATTGTTAAGGGACATAATACTATTCTGTATTTCTAAGATGACTTAAGATGACTTCCTTTCATTGACTAGGATTAACACATTAGAACAATGACTTCTATGGATTTAAGCCCTTACTGAAACACCCATCAGAGCTGTTCCTGAACTTTTTATATAAATATTTCAAATACTACTCAACTAACCAACCTTTCTTGCTAAAAAAAAAAAAAAAAAAAATTGTATAACACAAAATAGCAGATGTTATTAGCTTTGTATAACAACCACAAAAATATTAAGTCCTTACTGCCAATTAATTTTTTCCAGAAGCTGTGTAGATACACCCAATATAACAGATAAGAGGGTTAGCCATATTTCACTGATGAAAATTATACTCTTCTTAAACTAATCTTGACATACAAAAAATAAATCTGTGAAATAATATTCATCTTTGCTAAAGTGAATTTAATCCATGACAATGCCCTTCAGTATAGGAACTTTGATTCATTATGTATTTTCATTCAAACGGACGTGCATGAATTCTGATTTTCAAGGCTTTCTTTCTTCAGTGCACTTTCAATACAGTTAAGAAGTATATGACATTTATAACAATAGTACCAACTATAAACCAATCTGGCTATGGTATTTCTCTTGGTGAGATTCAAATACAATACCACATGAAACCACTTAGAGTAAGGCAGTAAAGTACACATGAATTCTGCCAATGCACATCTATACAAACTTTCCCTAACTGTTTAATTAACTTTGTCTCATTGTTTCAATTCTTCTCAGATTTGTTTTCTCTTCCTGACATTTAGTGTTTCTTGTTTCTGCATGATCCTTATTCACAATGCAACAAGTGAATAATCAAACACCAGTGACAATTTCACAAGCATTCAATGCGTCAGGCAGCCGACAATCAACCTCTAAAATAATAAATAAATCAAAGAAATGATAAAAATAAAAATATAAAATAGGACAGTCCAAGGCCCCAAAAAACAAATCTCCAGGACAAGTGTATGCAAACTAAGACTGTACAGTGCTGTTTAGCCAAGAC
>NC_051397.1:52206433-52211433 GCF_015228065.2 Penaeus monodon | reverse complement strand
AAATTAATTCTTAAACAACACCCACATTTGAAGGCTTGTAACCATGGTGACCATGGTGACAGTACACAGCTTGACTTGGCAAGCAAAAGTCTAGCCATCTAGAGGGGTAGCTTGAGAGAGCAAGAAAAATTTTTGTGATAGCAAGTAAAAGTTTTGAGATTCTAAGCAAGAAATTTCAATGCTTAAAATACCTTAAGCCTTTTGTGTATGTTACTCCTATACATTATATAATTTTTCTTTAAGAAAAAACTCCCCTTCATTAATTTCAATTTATGAGTTACAACTGTTCCACAGAAAGCAATGTCATGGCCTCCATTCTTCAGGAAAGGTCAACATATTTTCATTGATTGGCATGTTTTTATGCGTCTGTATGTGTTATTCCAGCACATCAGATTATTTCCCCACAAAAAAACACATTTGCATATACTAGAAGGTATTTATGGATGTGAAATAAAACTGATGAGCATAAATGAACAATCTAAACAAACAAATGACACTGTGATAATGTTCATTTGAAATATTTGATGTATGTTAGGTTTTATTAATAATGATCATGTTCATGTGTGCATTAGTAGAGTAGGAGAGTGTATACCATATATATATATATATATATATATATATATATATATATATATATATATATATATATATATATATATATATATATATATATATATATATATATATATATATGTCATTGTCTGATTTATCTATTTGTTGGTTTTCTTATGTGTGGCACACCTGACTGAGACAAACTGGTTCAAAAAACATCTGAGACAAAATTTGAGACAAATTTTCTGAATAAGACACTTTTGAGAGTTTCAAAATTTATTCTCACTATTATTATTGTCTGAGAACATTTGTGGATACCGTTCCTGGTCTCTGCTTTGAGTTTGGTGATCCGTGCATATTAAACATGTGCTAAATCTTATGTACTGTTTTTCTGCAGAAGGAAAATCTTAATATAAGGAATCCCCAAACTTTTTAGTCCACTGACCATTACCTGGAATCTTTGATTTCTCATCAATCCCAGGCATAAAACTACAAAGAAATATTGATAATAATGAAGTACAAGTGCAGTTTCCATATATATTAGTGAGGAGAACTACATACCAAACTCTGCTTTTCATATACACCAGCAAGAGAAACTGGTGATCATGTACTGCTTAACATAAATATGCAAAGAAAAATACTGCATTTACTTTGCTTGTTTATGTAAGCCTAGGATTTTATAAATTTCATTTACTTTTCCTAGTGCATTCCTACAATCAGGTTTTGCATAATTTTACAACCAAATCACTGTATTTTGAAAGCCTCATCAAATCAAATCAAATGAAATCAGATCAAATAGAGAGAGAGAGAGAGAGAGAGAGAGAGAGAGAGAGAGAGAGAGAGAGAGAGAGAGAGAGAGAGAGAGAGAGAGAGAGAGAGAGAGAGAGAGAGAGAGAGAGAGAGAGAGAGAGAGAGAGAGAGAAAGGGGAAAAATTAACATATACTCACTCTCCACTCTTTTTAGAGCCATCAAAGATTCCACATGGGAGATGTGTTATAAGTCCCATGCGCTTGGCAATCTTGACTTGTTCCTCTTCTGTCAGCTGTGAAGCAGGTCGACTTACAGATGGGGAAGGGAAAAACATGGGGGCTGCTTCCTGTTGGAAAGACAGCCAGTTGAACAAATGTAAAGAATGAAAGCTTTTGAACATATCCATAACAGGCAAGAACTATGATAAATATTTTCAATAGGTTTATCTAACCACTGGAATTTTATGCACCCTGTCATGATACCTTTCAATATAGCTAATAGCTTGTCTCTGCTTTAATTAATGCTTAATGGTATTATATTTGTATAGCAAGAGCATTAAACAGTCTGAGAAATATGAAGATTGAAAATAGTATAAAAAAAGACTTCTTCACTTTACTTGCTTCAACTTGCATAGATCACAAGATCACAAGTTCAAGTAATATTCAGAAATTCAAACATGATAAAATTGTTAATTCAGTATACATGAACAATCCAAAATATTCAGAATACATTGCAATTACACTTATCACACATCTTCTCTCATTAATAAATATATCAATAGTGAACATTTGGCCCATTAATAAAACTGAAAAATACATCTGTACAAAGTTCTACATATGTTGAAACTGTGTTGTTTGACAACAATTTCCTGGAGTATTATTTGAATGAAGAATAATGTTTGTTTCAGTACTATTACTCTGGTTCACTTCCTTTATTTCATACTAAAAATCAAATCTGTAAGCTTAATAGATCAATAAACAGAATCATTTAGTTGTGCTTTAACTCTGAAGACTAAAAAATGATAATGATAAGATAACAATATTAACCACCTCTGTGATCCAGATGACATAACCATCATGTCATGTAAAAAATTGGCTTGAGGGGCAGGTGACATGATCATGGCGTCATGGGCAAATTTGGCTGAGGGCCAGGGTGACAGGAATGACTCACTACCAGTGCACAAAGCTCTTGGAGGGTGATTAAACTCAACAGAAATTTAAGAAGGCTTTTGCATTTTTTCTATAGATAAACAAGTGTGAAATGTACCATCTGTGAGCCATGACTGGAAGAGCATTGGCTCCAAGGAGAATGCTATTTCCATGCTCAGGATCCTATTCCTGTCTGCTATGACCAGTGACACAAAATTTAATGTTATGAAAAAATAAAAAATTACACAAATACTTACTGCTATCATTACTGAACTGAATTATGGACTACCTAAAGAGATGATATGGGTCTGTGCAAGGAAAACTGTCTATTACCATCTTGATAAAACAAATCAAATGACAAATATTGACATTGGAAAATGGCAAAAAAGCTAAACACACTTAAGCAGAAAAAGAGAAAATAACATTGCAAAGGGGAATCATGGAGTCTTGTCCAGCCTACAAGCTGCACACCAAGCAGAGTGGCCACTCAAGTAAGCCTAATACCTGTATTTTGGGCAACATGATGGCAGTGAAGCATCTGGATCCAATGGGTTAATAAAAGTATATAGAATACAAGGCTATAACTCAACATAATACTATACAGCTTAACCCATTATTAATACAGATATGAAATAAATGATCCTTACAGATCCAATATGTCTTCCATGTGAATCAATGGAGAAACTAGGTAGATGCTCCTGGGTGATATAGAAGTAACACGGCCACTTGTTAAACATGGGATGACTTGAATGGTGGAGATTGTGTCTTATCAAGTCAAGTCCATGTTCTTCTTCAGAAATGTCTGCCATTTCCACATCTTGCTGAAAGCTTGGATCACATTGCGTTATGCCACACGCAACAAGTGATATGTGCTGGTTGTCATGCACTAAAAAGTCCTCTGAGGGACCAGCTGCCCCTTCAGTTTCACCCAAGACAACAGATTCACTTTGCGTATCAACATCAGTATCATGCATAGAATCCATTTGATGTCCCTCATCACTGCTGACTTTTTCTCCAGATTCATCAACACATAACTTTCCTTGTTCATGTGACACAGATACATCTGAGTCCTTAGAATTCCTGCCTGATAATCTTTTATCCATATCATCTACTCTATTTAACAACTGATTAGAACTACTACTGGAATTCACTGCTCCGGATTCCTCTTTATCACAACCTGCAGCTTCACACACTCTTTTCTCTCCAGAACATTTTTCACTTCCCAAAGAGCCTAAGGAATCGCATTCAGTATCTCTCTGAGAGTCACTCCCAGAGGAGGCACTATGTTGTCCTCTCATTTGCATTCCTCTTCTGGTGTCACAGAGGTCTGGCAAACTTGCACTCGTGCTTTTACTACTTCCTTCAGCTAATAACTCTTCTGTAACATCTGAAGTTGGGTCAGGGGGATAAGATGGTAAACCCCAAGCACCATCTTCCTCCATCACATCACCTTCCATCTGAACTTGTGACAAGCTTGTTACAAATTTGGTATCACAGGCAGCTTGAGCAATTGTAGCTTCAGCATCTTCATCACAAGAGCTGTCACTGGGTCCATGCACGAGGTCACAGTTGCGTTCTTCGCCAGTACAGAGATCTGGTGGAGGCATCATGGCCTCTTTCTCCCGACTGCCCTCATCAACACACATCCCAATATTCTTCTTGATGCTATTTGGGAGGTCCTCCTTTGCTGCCCCAGACCCATGTGGTAACTTCCTTCGTCCCAAGCAATCAGGTGAGCAAGAGAGCCCATCTGCCAAGGAGACAGGAGTCTGTGCTGACTCTACAGGAGAGGAAGTTGAAGGCAACATTCTACCACAAGGTGGCCTCCAGGAGTCACAAAGTCACTTTTGCCAACTCTTTTTCATTATGCAATTTGAGATTAAAGAGGAACTTGGAGAGATTGAACAAAGAATATTAACAGGAAGTTGATACACGTGCTGTGCTTGTCACACGTGTGGCATTTCAAAAGGCATGGATCATGATATTATGAAGCACTATTCTTAAACGTGGATAAATGCTATTCCACAGCTTCTCTGAAAAATATGTCAGAATACCTCTTTTTATCACATGCTATAATAGAGTTCTGTGATACAAGTGAAATAGTCCCACATTATCAATGCATATCTTCAATGACTGAAGCATCTCCCTCTTTTCCTTTGTTTCTCCAGTTTCCTCACAACTTCACAACACCTGCAAGAGAAGATTCATCACATTATTTTCTCATTGCACAACATGTCACATAACTACATCTCCCTTTTCATTTTTTTTTTTTTTTTTTTTTTTTTTTTTTTTGAGTAAACATCTTTTCTTGAAATTGCTCATACTTCCCAAAATATGTACCCATTCCTCAAAAAAGTTGGAAAAGATAAACATAGTTTTGTTTTACAAATTTTTATGTTGTGATATTCACAAAAAATTAAGACTAATGTGTCAAACAGTGAAGTACACTTACATTCAGCTCTATTAAACAGCATGCAAAGGACGTTCATCATAAACACAAGTATTTCCCTACAACAAATCTCTTTAAAGCTAATAATCCTTATCTAAAA
>NC_051397.1:52196433-52198933 GCF_015228065.2 Penaeus monodon | reverse complement strand
CCTGATATCAAAACAAGATTTATTATTATAATTACATTATCTATAACTAGAAATTCATATTGTAAACTGAAATTTGATGCCATCAAAACTGAAAAGTTTGTCCATACATGCAGAACAAGACATGCAAGATCCTTTAAAGTTACACATATGCTTATCCTATTAGTCTTAACCCTTAAAGGTTGATGAACTTAATTCAGGACTTAATGTAACTGTGCATAAAAGATTATATATCTGGTTTCAGCCAAGTATGTCAAAACACAGATTATCTTTGGACCCATAGATCTCATTTAGGAATATATGATAACCACTTCCCAAGAGTAATCATAAGAGGGGAGTGCTACTACCATGTGTAATCAGTGCTACTGCGAGTATGGACAAATCAGTATCTACGTTCCATTCAGTTATATAGCTATATATTCAATACCCTCTATTATTCCCTTCATTCTTGTGGCTGATTAACCCTTTCCTGACAGATAGTATTCACAGTGGCCCGGGCCCCGCTGCCGGGTGCTTATATCATCACCCTAGCATGTGCGACCGCTCATGCCCAATACCAGCATCCCTTGCCGTTTCTTCATAATACAACGAGCATATGTTGTATTTTCAGTTATCATTATTTTCTAAAGTTTCTATTTGCCCTATTTCCTGATAAATCAAGACTGAAGGATATTTTTGTTGTTATATAGACTCCATAGTTCATCATTATTCGCTCTATAGTCTGAATAAAATAAGCAGTGTGTGGCATCATGGAGTTGAAATCGTAATTTTTTTTTTTTTTTTTTTTTTTTTTTTTTTTTTTTTTTTTTGTATGGTAAAAATTAGAAAGTGTTTAAAATTAATTAATCACATTTTCAGTGGCTGTGATTGTAATAAAAAAAACTCATGGCATGTCCATACATACACCATGGCATGTACGTACATGCTCCCGGCACATAGTCCAGCCATGCCATGGCATGTACGTTAATGCCACCCTTCGGCAAAGGGTTAAAATTAGCTTTTACTTTTTTTTTTTTATTACCTTACATGAATATATCTATAATATCATTATTGCACTTTAGTACACATTAGCTATTAAAAGATTAAAGCACCAATATATTTCCATAACCCTTTCCCCTCCTCAACAGTGACTATCACACTAGCACATTTATCTTCCAAACATTGGATGACCTCTCTCCTTGGCTGATAGTGTATCACATTCAATAATGCACATCTGATGAATCTCTGGTTTCAGTGTGAAAAATATAATAACTGGGGTACTCTCTTCCACAGAAACTGTGGGTTTCCTTAAAACAGTGTACCAAATTAAATGACTAGAGACATAAAAAGTAGATGTGAGGGCCTAGTGATTTGATCACTTTATTGGCTAGAATACTTTTAGAATATCTTTCCCTCTAGCTGAGGAACGGGTACTTCACAAAAATCTTGAGAATCTAAATCTAATCATTTCCACATGATTTCCATTTATGCACTGTAAACCACATGGTTCATTAAGCATCTTTCCTTATAATGCCCTGTAATCTAAGACAAAGTAGAATCTAGAAAGCTAAATAAAGATATTATGGGTAGCATAACATACACACAGCTTGCCAAAAGTACTGCAATGTTTCTGTAATTATCAATCAAAGCCAACAATCATATCAACCCATATATATATATAATCATTTACTATGCATACTTGAAAAGCTTAAAAAGACTTTTTTTAAAGGATAGACTATGTGCAATCATATGAAATGAGTCAGATTAACAGCTGATGGAATGCAAATAAAATATATTGCCAACAAAAAACAAACATCAAGACATACTGGTTCCATCAACTCTTAATGTCAAGGAAATCTCTTTCCAAGATATCATTCACAAGAGAACACCCTCTCCAAACCAATGTAATAAGGGAGGAAAAAAATAATCCATTAGCCATTACTACCAGTAGAAAAATTTCAACTCTTGGCCATGTCACTAATACATATCTATATAGGCTATATATATGCCCCCAAAATAATAATCAGGTAATGTGACATGTTGTGATTGAGAAAATTATAAACAGAGTGCAACAGGCAAATACAGGCCTACATTCCAAGTCACCATCATTAATTAAAAGCCACAACCAGTGATTACACAAGTTTTGTGAAAGAAGGAGAATAGAGTGAGCTACATCAATCTATGGTGACTCGGAACTAAAACCTAAAATCATACAAAGTACTGAAGAAATCAGATGAAATAGGCCAAAGCTCTTCCCACCAGCATTACATAAATACATGCAGTAACAATAGCAAATTACAACTGACTTCTTATTCAATGAAACATAATAAAAAAGGTGTATACACAACATTGCAACAGAAAGAAATACAGACAATAACCTATTAATCACCACGAAGCTGTGAAGCCTGAAACTAAATTAAATTGCTTATCAAAGTGTGGTAAAACATATCAATAACACTGCTCATGCCTTATCTTGACTCATTACCATGCTTCACAACAAACATCACTTAAACATATAAATGCA
>NC_051397.1:52176433-52191433 GCF_015228065.2 Penaeus monodon | reverse complement strand
TCGGCACCTCTCGTGACTCCCAGCTGAGTGCGGAGGTGCACACGCGCACACGCACACACGCACACACACACACCTGCACACATAAACAACTCGTCACAAACTAGTACATGGGAATATATGAATGCCCTGTGTCTCGTCTGGGGATTGTGTGATGTGAAGTCTGTTACTGAGGGTATGTGCTTATTACTAGGATGATCTCATTCGGGATGCAGCGCTTTATTTGTCTGTTATTTACAATTTCTGCCTTTGTTTTGGTGGCGGTGTCGTCTGCGTGAGCTAGCAGCAGCGGGCGATTTAAATGTCGAAGTAGACGACACAGTTGATGCTCGTGTCACTTTTGCTAACTAAAGGTTATATTTACGCATCATCTATCCAAAATAATTTAAGTGGCTCCGAAGAGTGAAAAAATAAAGGTGTTGTCAGGTATGAAAAGACTAGAATGTGGCAAATAGGTATGAGCCAAGCCTCGTAATAGGAACGTGACGCAAGGACCCTCTGGCGTGACAAGCGAATTTTGGCCTCGTAGAGATTCTTCTATCGTATGCATTTCCTCAACTTCATTCAATATGAAATTAGATTATAACTTTGAAGTTCGTACATATGTCCTTTATAACATGTGAATCGTATAATGTGTAAAGGAAACAATTACTCGGACAAATGCAAACGATATTTGGCACGATAATCTGTTCTTTAATATTGCAGGCATACCCTTCTTGTTGCTTTTATATGCACTGTTGGTCTTTCAATAGGGTCTCCATTTTTCGTCAGAGTATGTGAATCATATAGCACCTTTCCATCCAAGGTCAAATGAGTCATCGGGAGACCGTATCATTCAATTACCTCCCTTCATTGTTCTTGAAACTATATATTAATATCTGCTCATACTGTCCCTCCTCTCCCACTTCCTCACATCATCCACGCATGGATTATCAAAGCTCGCGCTCTGTTCCTTGTCAGTTTACTTTCTCCAAACCTGCCATGCGTGACTGTCCAGACCCCGGTATATCCACAAAGCATTCATCGACGGTGAACGAAGTAACTGGTCTGCGGTTATTGAAATCATGTGTTACGACGTCTCAACCCCCCTCCCCCCCACAAAAAAAAGGACTTCTGACACCTTACTGACCTCTCGCCCAGATACGACTACAAGATCAAATTTCCCTGTATTCTTTTGATAGGTACTTTTCTGGAATAGATTTTGACAAGAATACTTTACGAAATACCTTCACTGGATGTTTGCTATCAAAATTATATTTAGATTGCCGATATCCAGGTAAGTTCACAAGGCTAGTATCGACAAGGAGATGGCTATTTCAACTTCCATTTTTAGACAGGCAAATGGATGACGGAGAAAAAAATGTAAACGGGAAAAGAAGAGGGATATGTTTACATTTTATTCTTTATTCCAGCCTGATAAAGTACGCTGGTACGAATTTTAATTAAGGTTTTATATATATATATATATATATATATATATATATATATATATATATATGAGTGTGTGTGTGTGTGTGTGTGTGTGTGTGTGTGTGTGTGTGTGTGTGTGTGTGTGTGTGTGTGTGTGTGTGTGTGTGTGTGTGTTGTGTTTGTGTGTGTGTGTGTGTGTGTGTGTGTGTGTGTGTGTGTGTGTGTGTGTGTGTGTGTGTGTAGCTGGGAAATCTTTTTATTTTCATGAGAACTTGCATGTGTACGTACTCAAAAATCATAGCGCATGAGCGTGTACGCGTGGATGGGTATTTATATAAACCGTCCCTCTAAAAATATTTTAAATGAATTGCATTTGATCGGACTTGACACTTTCAGACAAGGAACAAGTTGCGTGGTATGACGTGAATGTGACTTGCATAAAACTTCGTGAAGTCACCTGGCGCGTCTTGACAAATAGGTGATGATCCGAGTAATTGAGACTCCCTGACCACAGTATGCTATAAAAGACATATAAAAGTATGTACACGTATTTCCTTTTGCATTTTCGTAGTCGACTAACTCTGATGGATTATAAGCATGTAAGAGGTCATTTTGTTATATTAGAAGTGAGTCGTAGCCTGAACCAATGGTTTTGCTGAATCTAGATCAAATGACTCACAAGCAGAGCGTGAAGATACAACTCCATCGCTCTACATACACCAAGAGCAACACTGACATTCCAAGAAAGGGAATTATATCAAAAAATAATAATAATAATATTTTCGGATATGAATTCGTAGACAAACAAAATCTCACGCCTTGTGAAAATGACAACACTTTCGTAACACTTGTGAACAGACTGTGACGTGAAGATTCTAGCGCAGTTATTCTCCACTCAATACCAAGGAACACCATACAACAGTTGCGTTTTCGATGGTTCACGCATATTGTTTTGCAGGCGTAGTGAGTCATAGGATATACTTGTAAATTAGTAAATGTGTCAAGTGAACGACTTGTGTTAGAATACTCTTCCAGACTGTTTAACTTTTCTTTCGAGTTTTTTACGTCTTTCATTTTAACGGAACAGCAACTCATATCTTCATTTCATATCTTTAGTGTGATTAATATGTATTATAACGATTAAAAGCATTAATTTGATACATATCGCTAAAGTATTGGTGACAGTTTAGTAATGTACAACACGGTTGATAATTCAAGCTGAACGAAATTACACATTCTGAACTACGACACGCTATTTATTAGTAGTAGTACTATTTATTTATAGAAGATTTGCATGATCTCCGTCAGGTTTACTTCACGTTTAAAGGATAATGGTTTTTAAATTTACTTAAAAATTTTTATCACTATAGCCATATCTATTTTCGGGAATAAATTTGACATGCCTGATACCCCGGCAAAACTGTGCAACAAATAGCTGTCGGAACGATCGTATTTGGTTTCAAGAGTATGGGTATCAAGTCTCAGGGTCCGAGTGTCACGTGCTCCCCGCCGCTTCCCGCCTCCTCTTGCATCACGTGGCCGCGGGGCCTCTGGGGTTCCAGGGTAAACAAAGGCAAGCAGGTTCTCCTCTCAGGTAGCTCTGCTAATATATATATATATATATATATATATATATATATATATATATATATATATATATATATATATATATATATATATATATATATATATTACGTGCGTGTAGGGGATGAATGAACACAGACAAACAGTTATACAGAAACGATAATACATATCTATATACTTATATATCCACCTATATATCGATATCCATGTCCACCAGTCTGTCTGTCTGTCTTTCTCTTTGTGTATCCATATTTCTATAC
This sequence comes from Penaeus monodon, assembly GCF_015228065.2. Taxonomy (NCBI): domain Eukaryota; kingdom Metazoa; phylum Arthropoda; class Malacostraca; order Decapoda; family Penaeidae; genus Penaeus; species Penaeus monodon. The sequence goes on along the minus strand of NC_051397.1, from coordinate 52,188,182 downwards.
ATACGTAAGAAAAGTGTTAAAGTAAAGTAGTGGGAATAAACACGGGTATTTGCAAGCACTGTTATGTATTAATTTAGAAGTAATAATTCGTACCAGTTTTTTGTAATTTGCACACCGAAAACAGGGAAAATCTAGAAGTGCATTTTCACTGTTGTTTAAATAAGTTATTGCCAGGTGCTTTTGCCAGGTGAATTTTGAATTGGTGTAATATCAGCCTATGAGCTGAGGAACGTGCAGTCGCGCTTTGGAATCCTCCCCAGACTTTGTGTACATGTGTACATCATCCAGAAAAGGAATTAAGCAAGATCGAATGATTAAAATAAGAGCGATGAGAGGAAAATGCAAGCAGCACCAAGGGAAACATTGCCTCACTGCTCCTTATGTCCCATTGTTGGCCCGCGCCTGCCACTCCCGGTACCTTGCACAAGGTCTATATAAGTAGTTATATAAATCTGCATCTTTACAGGTCTATATTCCACCCAAAACATGATTAGCGTCGAACTCAAAGGCTTTACGCCGAGTGACGCCATGCGTGGGACGGACGAATTTGAGTTTAGCTCAGTGACGAGACATTACGTACATAGACTTATCCCTCACCACCTCTCCAGCCCCAGGGTAATCTGCAGGGGCACTGTTTCTGCCATCTCCACTCCAACACGTTGGGCACAAACGAGAACGTCATATGAAATGCCTGCAACAGAGCTCTTACACCGGGTATGATCACCTGTAAGTTTGTCTCCCTGTCATAACTGGAATAGGATGCGTACGGCTACAGAAGACTTCTCAGGACCGTTTGCGTAACACAGTAAATACTTTGTAAGGAAATAAAGTTCTTCGTAAGAAGATTAAGCCATTCTGCCTAATCCTTTTGAAGAAAGCAAGAAAGAGAAAAACCCGCTTTTACTTAGAAGAGAATTTGTTAGATCCTGACGAATAGGGTAATAAAACATCGCCAGACGACAATGCGGTACTGAAAAGAGAGCGCAAACTCATTTCGGTCTTTGTTTTCTCATCGCCGTCCCTACAAGAACCGTCGTTGGTATGGAGGTGGTTTCCAACTACTGCCTCTCACGAAAAGGGGAAAGAGGACACAGAAACACAATTGCAACAAGAACGCCAATGGGAAATAAGATGAAGGGTTCAGTCCAACTACGATCAAACCCGACGAAACACCATCTGATGTAACTTTTATTGGTGGTGAAGACTATAACAGTCAAAGCTGTATGCCAACCAAATAGGGAACGATTTCCTTGCCATGATCATCCGAAACAAGAATACATCTATCGTGTAAACACTAGGATGAGCACTAGGCAATGGAGGACGAAGGAAGCATTCATCACATGGACTGTAAAGAAGATGAGGCTTGGCCTTCTATGTTCACAGACGAAATTATTATCCACCTGTGGAAGTATTAAGAGAAAGATATTCGTGATTAGGACACTTAAAAAGCCTGCCCAACTGAGGTTTTGGTGTTCCTCCAACAAAACGAAGGCATGCAACCAGCCGCCGAAAGCCATAATTCCAAGAAATTGTACTTATCCAAAATTCACTGTGAGGCAATACAATATATCAAGGAACTCTATAGTGAGGTGACGGTTTCAAGCCACTTGCAAAGATATCCCATGGGGAAAACCCAGGATCATTTCACTCAAAATATGGTTCAAGTGCTCTAACAAAGAGTATCAGTTGAGGTCAGAGTTCTGTTTTGGAAGACAAGCCAAGTTGATAACTCACGTGTGAGAACACATCCAGACACCAGGGAGCCAGTAGACATACAGGAGGCAGACACCAAAGGAGTAAGAAATCACAATAACCTTGAGTTTTCATTAAAAGTGACAACCCTGGTGATAATGACGCCTTTACTTCGAGTGAATTATATCTCTCAAGAAGAGGAGACTGGTAGTAGCTATTCTGTAAGTTCTAGGTTACCTTACACATGCAATCCTCCAAGAAATGAGTGAAATAAACAAATGGCTGGAAGGCGAGGCGTGAGATTTGCAGATCGATATATATCAGAACAGCACTTTTTTAAATTTCTCTCGATGTTTCTCCTTCACAACCTGAACGATCACCAATGAGACGGACGGGATTAGAATGAGGACTCGATTTTTTTTTCGTATGTCTTTATTTATGACTTGATTGACCTGAAAATTCTATAATTCTTTTTTATGGTTATATTTCCTTTCTGGGCACACAGATGGAGCCGTAGTGTGCAATATTTATAAGATGATGATGGTGATGATTATGTAACAGTGATGTCAATAGTGGTAGTACTAATCATAATTTAAATCATTATTATTATTATGTCAGTATTCGAGAATACTACCGGTAAATGCTTAGGCCGCTGGTAATATATATTTATTAATCTGATAAATCTGTGATTTATTGAAGCAAGATTATGTGTCTGATTAAAGATTCCGATATGATATTTAGTGTACGATGATCAGAAACAGCAACTGTGATTGAAAATAAGAAAGAAAAAAGTGTATTTCTTCAACATCAAAATTCATATTCATAAACTCGAGAAGCATAGACAGAAGGTATACGGTACACTTAAATATAAACGAAAGATATAAGCTTGTCCAATTCAGCGACCACGTTTGAAAGTCGTCGGTGGTTTCCATATTTATTTATTATTATTATTATCTTTTTATTTGAGGAAGAGAGTGAGATAATAGCTTATCATCAACGTTTTCCCCTAATATAATAACAATAAATTCAACGTCAGTTACATCTTAGCACTCGCCAAACATGGCCAAGTGAAACTTGCTTTGTGCATTGCTCCATTCAACTAAAAAATACATTTTTATCAAACCAAACGATATCACAATCCACAATATCGCTTCTAACAACCCTACAGTAAACGACAAACGAAACCGTTTATCTAATTAAGCTCAAGCATTCACTTGAGACTTGAAAATTACCGTTGGCTCTACCTAACTTCCTACTGCGTTTTACAGCTCGCACTAACTCTGATAGTCATGCTAGATCTCCATTGCTTCCGCAAAGGTCAGAGTGTGTGCACCAAGAAATTATCTCCCTGTAGCGTGCCTCTCTCTCGCCTCTGCCCTTAGTTTATAGTTACATTCAAGCTTTTATGGGCGTTTGTGAATAACGCATTCAATTGTGACGTCACGTTCCCATCAGGAAGCCTGTTGGAATTTACGTTCGTCTGCAGTGATGGTTAATCTATACATCACGCCATGTCAGTGAATACTATATATTTATCATTCATGAGATTTTTTTATATATTGCTTTCATTCAGTTTACATTAGCTATAATTTCTAGATCGTGACATTTACCATGTCATTATTAGTATTAGATGGTATACAAAGTATACTTTTTTCTCAAAAACCATTCATGAATTTAGGAATGACAAGGTAATATTTGACCCTTCTCCTGATGCCACATCGACTTATCTCACATGATGATAAAAGTATGATATTGAAGTGACCCTCCAATGAACGGCGCACAGCTCCAATTTGTTTTTCTACACACACACACACACACACACACACACACACACACACACACACACACACACACACACACACACACACACACACACACACACACACACACATATATATATATATATATATATATATATATATATATATATATATATATATATTACATTCTAAGCGTTCATTCTAAAGCATTTTGTGATGGCCACCTTCCCTTAGTCCCCTAAGCAAGTGTTTACATTGGTAACCAAGGGTTTTCTGGCTATCTCTCTCTCTCTCTCTCTCTCTCTCTCTCTCTCTCTCTCTCTCTCTCTCTATATATATATATATATATATATATATATATATATATATATATATATAACATATATAGATAATTATAAAAATAGACATGCATATATATATGTGTAAACACACACACACACACACACACACACACGCACACGCACACGCACACGCACACGCACACGCACACGCTCACGCACACACACACACACACACACACACACACACACACACACACACATATATATATATATATATATATATATATATATATATAAATATATAAATATATAAATATATATATATATATTTATATGTATATATGTACTGATATATTATAAGCTTATGTTTATATATACATGTGTGTGTGTGTGTATGTGTATGTATGTATATACATACTCGTACATACATATATACATACATATGTGTGTGTGTGTGTGTGTGTGTGTGTGTGTGTGTGTGTGTGTGTGTGTGTGTGTGTGTGTGTGTGTGTATGTATGTATGTATGTATGCATACTCACATACACATACACATGTCTGTGTACTAAAGATTGTATGTATGCATAAGCTCATAATATCACATCAGTATGTAGAGCACTCGTGCGTGGGCGTCTGCGTGTCTAGAGCAGTGCGTTTGCAAGACGGCCAATTAAATAAACAGTTGCCATAAAGTGTGACAATGAAACTTTAACGCATCGAGGGTTTGCCTGGCATAAAAATGCTTCCGCCCTCGGAACGCCTTGTTTCATATTAGTGTAGTTTATTGACGGGTACTTTCTAACAGCCCAACTTCACAGTCAATTTAATATTAAAGTTTTATAATGATAAATTATAATCATCTGCGGATTCAAATGGATGACGCAAATGATCAGTAACAACGAAGTCTGTCCCTATAAGTCATTTATTCTCTCCTAATCGTTCAAGGATATCCGCATGAGGATAGTGATAATGGCCATGGTGTTCGCATGTAATGCAGTGGTAAGAACGTATACAAGAGCCTCTGATATATATATATATATATATATATATATATATATATATATATATATATATATATATATATATATGTGTGTGTGTGTGTGTGTGTGTGTGTGTGTGTGTGTGTGTGTGTGTGTGTGTGTGTGTGTGTGTGTGTGTGTGTACATATATGGACACATACACACAATATATATATACATACATATATATATATAATATATTATATACATACAAACACACACACACACACACACACACACACACACACACACACACACACACACACACACACACACACACACACACACACACACACACACATATATAAATACATATATGTATATATATATATATATATATATATATATATATATATATATATATGACATATATGTATACATATATATATATATATATATATATATATATATATATATATATATATAATATATATATATATATATATATATATATATATATGACAAACACAGTAACGTGTACACAAAGACGAAAAGGAAAACAGCCAAAATAAATCGTGACGTTTCGAACTCTTCACGAGTTCCCCTTCAAACGAATAATAAACCAAATGGATACACCGAGAGAATTTTAATAAGAATATATAGTGACAGAGAGACAGAATTAACAAGAGCTGAATCAGGTCCCGGGAGGAGGGTCAAGGAAGGGTCTGGGGAAGGGTTTGCTAACTAACGAGGAGGTAAGGTCATCCAAGCACCATTGACCAGCACTCATGTTAAAAATAGGTATTTCACTAATAAATAAAGATTCTAGCATTTTTCTTTCATACGAATTTGCTGATATATGAATCAATTTAGCGCTTTTCCAGTTATGCTGTTGACCTTCATCACGTAAATGAACGAAACTCGCATTTGATTCTCTGGCATATCTAACATCACGTTTATGTTCATTAATTATTTTCTCGAAAGCTCTACCGGCCTCGTTTATGTAAAACTTGGGGCAGTCCTTACAAGGCATAGTGTAAATACCGGGAGAAGTATCAAGAGCACCGCTAGTCGCATTGTGCTTAACCAATGTATTACGCAACGTGTTCAGATACGTAATAACAATGTCAGTGCCAGCACCTTTAAACACATTTTTTTTTTTCGAGGGACGGGTTATACGGAATGATTAATAAATGACTGGCACAATCCTTTTGAGTATTACGGGAATGAGTATAATATTTGCATCTCGTAGATTATTTTAATTTCTTATTATGGCTATTTCCCTTTATATATATATATATATATATATATATATATATATATATATATATATATGTATATATATATACTTGCATATTATGCTTATATATGTGTGTATGTATGTATGCATGTATGTATGTATGTATGTATGTATGTATTTATGTATGTATGTGTGTGTAATATTTTTTCACATAGTTTTCATATTCTTGATTACGCGTGAAATAATTGGTAACCGGAGTATCCACTGCCTGTGTCTTTGCCCCCATTCGTGATGTATTGGGACAATTTGAAAAGTATGATTATATGTGGGAGTTCGTTTTCGCGTCGTATGTTGCTTATAGTTGGTGTTTAATGTACTGGGGATCATGATCTCAGAATTCTGCATAGTACACCTGCCGTATAAACTTCGACTGCTTTTAAGTGATCTTGAGTCTGGTGTACTAACTGGTATGTAAATCAAGTGAATGCCGGTTATACATAAGGTGATAGATGAAATACAACGAGTCCTGTGTTATAAACAGTGGGTCACTTAAAGACGGCCACTAGAATTCATAATGCAATAAACAAACCTCGAAGGTGCTAAAAAAAAAACAGTTGGACACCTCGCTTATTGCAGCTGGGCAAGTCGTGATTGCTTGTAACGACTGCTCTCAGTGGAAACAGGCTTTGGCCGAAGAGGGAATCGTTGAACGGTGGGAGTTGCCGCGTCCGTCCAAGTCGGAGTTTGGAGCATTTATTACCTTTCGTTCTATTCTTAGCGACTTCCTTAATATGTAGAACTCCTAAGTTTTTTTTTCGCGATTTCATGTAGCTCTGAGATAAATTGAAAAATAAATGTAACGATTATGACTTATTCTCAACTGTTATATTCTAAAAAGTATATCAGCTTGTATACATGGTCAAGAAGTACAAGCATGTACTTCCAAGAATCACGGCCGTTGATTCATACTGCAGTAGGCTACACGGCACTGACGAATGTAGGCGAGAGACTGTTATCATTTGTTGCAGTACCAACGGTAGTCAACACTTTTTTCTCATATTTATTTTTTTAGTTGATTGGTTAATATTCTTAATGTAATTGTGCTACATCAGGTGGTGTTCGTAAGCACCATTGACCTCTCTGACTGTGTGGCATCAATATAATCATCTGTTTTGTTACACACACACGCATACGTATATATATACATATATGCATATATACATATATGTATATATACGTGTGTGTGTGTGTGTGTGTGTGTGTGTGTGTGTGTGTGTGTGTGTGTGTGTGTGTGTGTGTGTGTGTGTGTGTGTGTGTGTGATGTATGTATGTATGTATGTATGTATGTATGTATGTATGTATGTATGTATGTATGTATGTATGTATGTATGTATGTATGCATGTATGTATGTATGCATGCATGCATGTATACACACACACATACAAATGAAGTAATAATTAATTAGATGTGCATTTCCATATACATTGGTGAGAGGAACTGCATGCCAAACCCAACTTTCCATATATACTACAGTAAGAGAAACTGCATACCAAGCCAAAACTATAAACGGGCCCGGCGCTTACCGACACGTTTTTGGTCCTCAGGCATTTATCAACCCCTTGGGTTGTCCCATCAACCCCCAGGGGTCGATATCGATATCGACCGCTTTAGAGGCTTCTGTTCTCCACGATGAACTTGCTGAAATAGTTTACCTTTTTACGACATTTACAGAAAACGATAACATACTTGCACTTACAGAAAACGTAGATATTCATATGGGGGACGTATTCGTTTTATGCTGTTTCATATTTAGCAATGGATTGCACGGATACAATAAAATGGTGTTAAGAATTAACTATATGTATAAAAGATGGTTTGCATTACTATTTACGATAATTGAGAAAAAGTGATAGTGAGAAATACATGAAACAAATTTGATCTAATGTCTGTAAAAGGCCCGACTTATTTATACTATATTATAATCAGTACTTCTGGAAGGGCAATGTTATGTCGCCTTTGCCGCTTTTGAAGGTCATCGTCCAATCCTTTATGTTAATGACGGTGTTCATCAACTAATCATTTGCCAAAATGCCTATATTTCTGGTGGATGCCACAGGATTCTTCATTGAGCGACAGAAGCCGCCGTAATCTATTTTTAAAATTCCTTCCACATCATATTTTTAAAATAAACCTGAGCTAGCCTTTTTTTTTTTTTAGTTTTTAGGCCTTATTTTTCAATATATTGCAAAGGAAAGTTCGTGCATCCACCTGTATCAATAAGGAATGTTAAGGGGGTTGCCTTGCCTTTGCCGGCGGTCACATCGAAGGTCAAGTAGGGTTTAATGTAACGTTACGGTCGCTCACGTAGCGTCTTGCTCATCGTGAGCCTCAGTTATGAGTCAATGTTGATGACACACTAGAAGTTGGTGAGAAAATCCATGGCTAACATACTTTTCGCCTTTCGGTCGACATCGCCCACCAGGAAGCTATGGACAATTTCCTGCGATGATTGACCTTTACCCAGAAAAAGCGACACAGAAGTTTTTCCCAAGATTTTCACTGTGTGGCTTGCATATTATTTTTCCTTGATGTCGCACGGTTCTATATCCGTTTTGTCTACATAAGTGCGCAGAATTACGGAAGTACTGGAACCTGTATCTAATTTGAATAAAACATCACGTTAATTTGTCCTAGCAGTGAGAGTGAAATGATGTTTGTATTTACGTTTCCAGGCAAGATCCACGGTGAATCGCTCCTCCTCCGCCTCGTCTCCCGAGAGGTCAAGCGTCTTAAGCAAAGTCTCCTCTAGAGGCAACGCAGCTGCGGCCTTGCATAAGGGAATCAACATCATGTAATGTAACATTTTTGCTAACCGTTTAGTCCATTTGACAGCTTAAGCTTAGATTACTTTGTGTAAAACAAATCTAAAATATGAAATGATCCAGTAATATTATTGCTGTCGGAAATAGGTAACGATGACAGTGAAAGGAATAGCAGTATTGACGGTCATTAATTATATGGTAAGAAAAAAAGAATAAAACAAACAAACTAAGAGAGCTCAAGCTAATCACAATGTATAATATTGATGATGATGGTGATAACAATAATAATAATAATAATGATAATAATTATCATAACAATAATAATAATAATTATGATGATAATAATCATTATGATAATAATTATTATTATAATTAAAATATTATTATTATTACAATAATAATAATAATAATAATAGTAATAATAATAATAATAATAATAATAATAATAATAATAAGAATAATAGCAATACTACTACTAATACTAATGATAAAAGATGATAATAACAATAATAGTGATATTAATAAAACCAATCATAATAATGATAATGATAATAACAATAAGAATGATAATAATTACAATGGTAATTGTAATGAGGATAGTATCTACGAATGACAGTAATAATAATAATAGAAATAAAATATTTATATTACCAATAATAACTAGATCATACTTTACTTGAGATATCTAAATAAACAAAGGAACGAATAAAACACAGTTTATCGTTTCTCATATATTTTCATATATGACATCTGGAGTGATACCCAAAAATATAAGATCGAAGACAATACCCAAGGTAAAAGACACTTCTCGATATGAATGAACACTCTGACGAACTTCGTCGAATCCAAAGGTAAACATTTGAGCTTTGATTAACAACCTACGATTTGTGTTACTGAAAAACCTGGAAGGGAGAAATCAGTCACATCATTGCAGCGTCAAATAAGCTTATCTGCAGAACGATAACTTTCACATTGTTTTGGTTAAGTGTTATCTGTTGGTATATACCTTGAGATTCGATTTTAAGAACACTGTGGAGTAGAAAGACACCTTTATGTTGTTGCTAACACCACTATGTACAAAGAACTATGAATAGAGAAGTGATCATTTTTTTGTATATAAACGAAATGTATCTACATATAAAAAATGTTTAATATAACTTCTCTATAGCGAAGTACATAAAAACTGAATCACAGCAGAGGGAGTTGTGCGTCAAATGGCTAGAACTCCTTAAGCGTATGTGAAAGAATCACGTTTCCAAACTTACACACGTTAAAAAACATATAGGAGAATAATATGTATATGTGTGTGTGTGTGTGTGTGTGTGTGTGTGTGTGTGTGTGTGTGTGTGTGTGTGTGTGTGTGTGTGTGTGTGTGTGTGTGTGTGTGTGTGTGTGTGTGTGTGTGTGTTTACACATTTATCATACATACACAATGTGTGTATATATAATGTGGTTACTCGTCTAAATCAGCCAAGAATATAAATCAAATGTTACACTGCCCATCACCGTTCAGCATTTCCCAAGCAATGGTTCATATACTGCGATATCATGGTCACCATCAATAACGGTATGCTTATGTCTGAGCAGCCGTGGACCTCTCCACCATCCCTCGCCACTCAACTCTCATGGTACGCACATCGAAATAGCAAAAATACCATCTGAGATTAAACTACGCCGTTATATATCTAATGTGTCTCGCTTTGTTATCGGGACACGAAGTGGGAGAGAATTATTAGAATATTATATCAAATCCAACAACAATAATGAAAATCATAATTATCGTAATGATAACAGTAAATAATAATAATAATGATATAATGATACAATTAAGAACAATATAACTGTTCTTTCTGCATTATAGCAATGTCAATGATAAATGACATTGGTAATAATAATAGTGGTAGTATCAGTATTATCATTATTATCATAATAACGACAATAATAAATGACACCATTGATATTTTATAAAACTACTACCACCGCTAATAGTAAACACTACAATTTTTAATTTTCATTGCACTGATGATAGTAGTAATAACAAAACAATAGTAAAGTCAATGACAGCAATAAGAATAGCAATAACAAAAAACACAAACCACGAACAATAATCAAAATCATAATAACAGTTATAACAATGTCAGTAAAAGTTATCAAAAAATAACTAAGAATAAAAAATCGTATTAAGAAATATTAACAAATATTGGCAATAATCCTAGTTATCATAATGAGTCAGAAATCAAATGCAATAAAAATCAAAATGCAATAAACCTCAACTGTAAACAACCTACAGTGAAACGGAGAGGTACATGAGTCCACTAATGGAAGGATATAAATCTGAATAATCATACCCATACGGTCAGATCCACGTAATGCATCCATGAAGGCCACAGACAGTTTCGGGTGTTTGCCTAATTTCCATCTACCAACTAATACATCATGCAAATACACCTCTGAAATATAAAACAACAACGAACGTGCTAAGTATGAACAGCTGATGCATTCTCATCTGGAACAAACACAAGCGAAGACACGCACGCGCGCACGCACGCGCACACACACATACACACACACACACACGCGCGCGCGCGCGCGCGCGGCAGAAGATACTGTCCCTCTGTTGTTTCTTGGTTCCTTTTATCCTATTTATAGAAAAGCAAAATCAAAACTTCCAGCCGTAAGTTATGAGCTCAAGGTCAAGGTTTTCCTCCCTTATCTTGACCTTGAGAGCCTCGAGCTCGGCCAGGCGTTCCTTGGGGAGCATCTTAAGGGCGAGGCGCCGGAGGTACGGACAGCAGCGTATCATTTCGTCGATGCCGGTGTCCGTGACCAGGCAGGCCCCTGAGAGACGCAAGTCCTCCACCTGCGGACGACAGGGAATGTTGACTGGCAAGCCAAAAGAAATAAAAAAAAGAAAAGAAAAGAAAAAAACGTTTCGGACGCGTAAGCACATACACACGCACACACACTCACAAAGCGATAAGCCATAATCCCGTACT
>NC_051397.1:52146433-52148933 GCF_015228065.2 Penaeus monodon | reverse complement strand
ATTATTATCATTATTATTACTACTATCATTATCAATCATTATTATTATTATCATTATATTATTATTATCATTATCATCATCATTATTATTATTATCATTATTATTATTGTTATTATAATAATAATAATTATTATTATTGTCATTATTATTATTATTATTATTATTATTATTATTATTGTTGATATTATTATTATTATTAGTATTAGTATTATTATTATTATCATTATTCTATTGTTATTATTCCTATTTTTATTCTTATTCTTATTCTTATTATTATTATTATTATTTAATTATTATTACTCTCATTATTATTATCACTATCTTTATTATCATCATCATTATCACTACCATCATAATTAAAAGTATTATTGTTGTTATCATTACTATTATCACCACTTTTGATATCATTATTATTATTGCTATTATTATTTCTAAGGTCATTATCACGATGATGTTGATGATTATGTTTATAAGGATTATGATAACGATGATAATAATGATAATATGAACACGAGCAACAAGAGCAATTATACTATTTGTATGCTACAATACTAAGGAAATAATAGCAGTAATCACACAAGCCATAAAACTAATAATATAATAGTAATTGATAATGACAATATTTAAGAAGATATGAAAATGATGTAATCAATAATGATAACAATGATAGTAACAATAATGGTAATAACAATAATAACAATAATATTAAATTCCACGCCTATAGTGTTGCTAGTTCATGCATAATTGATGGTAAATGTAATGATGATAACCACAATTATGATTGTAGTTCTATCAACAGCAACAGCAACAATACTAATATCTACAATGATATTACTATCGCTACGAAAATATATAGTAATAATATTAGAAATACTGATACTAATGATGTGTTGATGATTATGGAAATAGTGATACTAATAATGATAATGATGACAATGTTCATATTAATGATGATAACAATGATAATGATAATGATAATAACAATAATGGTTATAATAATAATGATGATAATAACGATGATGATAATAATACTAATAGCAATATTAATAACTGTTGTAATGAAAATAATAACAATGATAATAACAATAATTATGATAACAATTATGATAATGATAGCAATGCTAATAATAATAATAATAATAATAATAATAATAATAATAATAATAATGATAATAACAATAATATCTATAATGATACTACTACTACTACTACTACTACTACTAATAATAATAATAATAATAATAATCATCATCATTATTATTATTGTTATTATTATATCAGTAATGATAATAATAATAATAATAATAATAATAATAATAATAATAATAATAATAATAATAATAATAATAATAATATAATAATGATAATAATAAGAAGAAGAAGAAAAAGAAGAAGAAGAGAAAGAAGAAGGAGAACAACAACAGGAATAATAATAAAGAAAATTATAATGATAATGATCATAATAATCATAACAATAATAATGGTAATAATAGTGATTATTATCATTATCATTATCATTAGTAGTAGTAGTATTGTTATTATTTTTTATTGTTATTATTATTGTTGTTGTTGTTGTTGTTATTATTGTCATCATTATTATTATCATTATTATTATTATTATTATTATCATTATTATTATTATCATTATCATTATTATTATCATCATCATCATTAGTAGTGTTATCATAATGATAATAGCAATAGTGATATTAATGATAATGATGATAATAGTAAAAATAATAAGAATAATAAGAATAAAGATAAGAATAATAATGATAACAATAATAGTAATAATGAAACTAATAATAATAATGAATAATAATAATAATAACAACAATAATAATGATAATAACCATAATATCAATGACGATGATGATGATGATGATAATAATAATAATAATAATAATAATAATAATAATAATAATAATGATGATGATAATAATAATAATAGTAATAACAATAAAGATAGTATAAACAATGATAATAATAACGATACTAACAACAATAATAATAAATTCAAAATCAAATTCATTTTAACAACGCTTTGTTCCATTAATTACAATAATTATTTTTACATAGATGATTACAGGAATAAGGAAAATACAGGAAAAGCAGAAACCAAAGTGAGTAGGACAGTTATAAATTAAGATGTTCGCATCATTCTATAGCAAGGCACTTTATTCAGTTTTGTATTTAAATGCCTTTGTCATTGACAAACTGCTTCTTTAATATAATTTTGAAAGTATTCAGGTTTCTAATATTTTGTGGTAGGCGGTTTCGGATCTCGGGTTCTTGCATTTCCATTCGTCTTAACCCTTTCCCGTGGATGACACGCAGAGAAAACTTGCACAGAGGTTAGTCACACTGTATATATTTATGAATGCTTATACATGTGTCATACTGGCATTTTTATTGACCTTTTGATTTAATTTAGGTTGCTTATATGGGGTTATCTGGTAATATTGATTTACATTGCCTACTGCCCCCCCCCCCTACGACA
>NC_051397.1:52098933-52101433 GCF_015228065.2 Penaeus monodon | reverse complement strand
CCTACTGAGAAGCGGAGAGAAACTAAGATGAAAGAGAGGGGAAGCGTTCACCCCTATAGTTGCGATGTCGAGAACAGTGTGGAAAAAATTTGTTTCTTATTAAATCATATGATGTGATATGACTGTAAGATCGAGGTTTAAGTACAACAGAGGTGTCAGTACAAAACAAACATTTTCTGGTGGGTTTTGTCTTCTATAATTTGCTTGCAAATATCGTCTCGGCAGTTCCCTGAAACAGAAGATTCTCATTAATCTTAACAGTTGAGGAAAAATACATATTTCCCTGGCAGAGCCTTCAGCAGAAATCTCAGCTCTACGACCAGGCACTGTAAGGGTGAACGCAAGCTACCCAAGCATGGTATTAGCGCCTCTCGAAGCACTTAGCCTTCAGGCGGGGAAGGGTCGCGCCCTCGGCTATTTACCTACTGGTGACAGATTAAGGTTCGCGGCCGGAAAATTGGTCGTTTCCCATGGCCTTGGCGTCATTAAAGGGATTGTTCGTGTCTCTTTAAACAGCCCTTAGCACCCCAGGCACACGCGGGGCACGTGGCGCCGATCTGTGCGCTGCTCGACGCTCACTTGTTGACCCGGCCGGACAAAGGGATGCGCGGGAACTTCCTCGCCATTGTTTCTATACATCCTACAGTCGCATGGTTTTGTTAGCATGTTGATGGATTTCTTCGAGACATTTGAAGTTCATATGAACAGAATATTAGCCGATTTTATAAGCTTTACAAAAGATTTGCCATGATGATATTTCACTTAATTAGACGTATCATTCGTTTTGTTTTTACATTTATTTTCTCGATGTTGTTTTCGTATTGTCTCTCAGCACTATCATTAATGTATTATCTGATCATTTAGTTCCATCGTCCACTCTTTCTACCTTTTTATTTAGTGTCCCTGTTGATAAACATTTCAGAACTTGCAGCGTTGCCCCGTCAAAATCCATTCGCCTCCATAGCAGTCACACTCTCCGACTTGTCTTTCGCAATCGCTACATCAGACTAGATCACTATCACCCAATTCCTCTTTACCCTTGAGCTCTGGTTCTTGCCACTTCAGCCCACCTTCCCTTCCCCCCTTTTCACTTCTGTTTTCATATTGATCTCAGTATCAACAGCAGAATAACAGGAGAAAGACACGTAACGGGCAGACCAAGACCACGTAACTGGTGCTTCCAGATCACGTGAAAACAGCCTTAGGATGAAAGATTGTGTGCGAGGACAGCGGGGGGCATCCGGCACGTGCAGGCACACAGAAGGGGCACGTGCGAGGTGTGGTCGAGGGCGGGATGGGCGGAGGGTGGGCGGGATGGGCGGCTGAGGGTCTCGCCCACTGCAGCTTTGCCCAGATCGTCAAGAACCACTTGGCCGATCGATCTGAAATCAACTCCTGACTGACGGCCTTAGCGGGGGGTTCAGACGCTCCTGCGGGCCATTTCTCCTCAGATTTGAAATAAACAGCCTAATCTAATTTCCTAATTTGACATATATCATTAGACCTTCTTAGATAACACTCCCCCTGTGATACGACAAGGAGAAGATCAATTCTTTCTCTCTAAATACAAATCACTGAGTGTAAATGAAGAACTGCTGACTAGACGAGCAGGTGGTGAAGTCTAAGTTAAGAGGTTGTGGCTCCTCTGGCCGTCGTGAAGTGTAATCCCACGCATAATGAACTTGATCCGTTGAATGAAAATCGAAAGTACAAAAAAAATATTCACCGACATAAAAAAAGTGAAACCAAGGAGACCTTTCATTACATATGTGCAAATTTGAATTGGGTATTAGGCTATCATTGGACCTTCTTTTTCATTTCTTTTGAAGTGCAGAGTAATTATTAATTATTTTCTTGAATATGTATGCAGTAATTATTTGGTATTTACCTTTGTTTCTATGGATACCTATAAGTGTGTCACACTTATGTATACACATTTTTGCATGCATGTATAAGCATTAGTATATGCCTGTGTGCATATTTATGTGTATAATCACTAATTTTCTATCTACCAATACATTTGACCCACACACACACACACACACACACGCACGCACAACACACACACACACACACACACACAACACACACAAAACACACACAACACCACACACACCACACAAAAACACACACACACACAATATATATCTATGTGTGTGTGTGTGTGTGTGTGTGTGTGTGTGTGTGTGTGTGTGTATGTGTGTGCGTGTGTGTGTGTTCGTATGTATGTATATGCATATATATATATATATATATATATATATATATATATATATATATATATATATAAAATATTTTATACACATATACACATATACATAAACATATGAATATACATATACATACGAATATATATATATAATAATATTTTTATATATATATATATATATATATATATATATTATATATATATAGATATAGATATAGATATGATATAGATATAGATAGATAGATAGATAGATAGAAGATAGAAAAGAATAGATAGATATAGATATATACT
>NC_051397.1:52091508-52093418 GCF_015228065.2 Penaeus monodon | reverse complement strand
CTCCCCTCTTTCCCCTCCCCTTTTCTCTCCCCCTTTTTCCCCCCCCCCAAAAGCTCTCTCCCTCTCTCTTCTCTTCTCCTCTCCCCCTTTCTCTCTCTCTCTCTCGCTCTCTCTCCTCCTCTCTCTTTTTCCTCTCTCTTTCTCTCTCTCTCTCTCTCTCTCTCTCCTCCTCTCTCCTCCTCCCCCCTTTCCTTTTTCCCTCATTCTGTTGTTTTTTTTTTCCCCTCTTCTTTTTTTTTGGTGTATGAATGTATCGTCGTGGGCGCGGGGCTGTACGTGATGTAGTGGTGTCACACCAACAAATGCACGCACAGACTCACGCACACATACACACACACACACACACAGTGTGTACAAACACACACACACACACACACACACACACACACACACACAAACCCAAACAAAAAACACACCACAACACCACACACGCACATACAGTGCAACAAAAATTCCCCAACTTACACCCCACCACACACCCACTCCGGGGCTTTTTTAATATCAAACCTTATTAAAGCAAATGCCCCCCAAATTTTTACGGGTTCCCCTGCTTTTGAGAAATTTGGGAGGAATAGGGAACCGAAATCCCAGTAAGTGCGATTAAGGGGGGGCCCGAGGGGGGGGGCAGCCCCTTGTCGAATTACGCGCTCTTGGTCGGGGAGGCTTTTCTGCCCCGGCCCTCAGCCCGGCTGGCCCCCCCTCCCCCCCTGCTTTTTTTCTTTGTTCCCTTTTCTTTCTTCTCGCCTTGCTCGCTCTTCTTTCCCCCTTCCCCCCCTGGGGTCGGCCCGCTGGGTTGATGGCTGTCTGTCTATTTGTCTGTCCCGCTTTACCTTCTCTCTCCTCTCTCTTCTCTCTCTCTCTTCCTCTCTCTCTCCCTCTCTCTTTCTCTCCTCCCCCTCCTTTTTCTCTCTCCTCCTCCTCTTCTCTCTCTCTCTCTTCCTTCCAATCTTTTATCTATCATCTATCTGTCTGTCTCCAACCACACAACACCAAAACACCACACCCAAAAACACACACACCACACACAACCCCAACATTATTAATTATATAATAAATTATATTAAATATATATATTATATTTATATAATATAATTTTATGTTTTATATATATATTTTATTATTATTTTATTAATATATATATTTTTATTATATAATATATTAAATATATATTTATATATCAGATAGTTTATAGCTAAACTAAGAGGAAGAAGTTTAAAATCCGATAAAGCGACATGCTCCAGCAAATGAAGAAGAAGACGTAGACAGAAGCAAAATGGCAGTGCACAGAAGAGGAGGTAATTCTCGTTGGTGGGGACTGAAAAGCCGAGGCGCGCGAAGGAAGTTTTGAAGACATTGTTGGACAGTAGGGTCTAGGTAACAGAAATGGGGCTCAAGATGGATATAATGGTGTGCTGAAACCGTGCAAACCATCATGAACACACTAATTAAACGCCTTCCACAGAGAATATACAACTGGAAAAGCCCTGGAGATGGAATCAGGAACGGAATAGATTACATAATAGTCAATAGAAGATTTAGAAATGCAGTCCAAAGTGAAACTAAAAATCAGGAGACAAAGAAAAAATACATGGAAAGAAGAAGAAACAACAACATGAGTTTACGAAATAAAGAAATAAAAATGACAGTTTAATATAGTTGTTAGGAACAGATACGAGGCATTAAAAGAAGACGAAACTGAGGGAGAGACAATGGCAGTGGACATTCTTCTAAAAAGCCAATGGAAAGGGAAGGAAAGCCAAGCAACGAAAGAAAGAGCCACAAGCCATGGATGACCGAAGGAATCCATACGTTAATGAGTGAAAGGAGATCATACAAAGTTAAAGGTAAAGAGAAGTAAAGGAAATTTAATGGGGGAATACAGGAGAATGGATGAATGAAAGATGCTCAGA
>NC_051397.1:52079008-52081508 GCF_015228065.2 Penaeus monodon | reverse complement strand
CAAATGTGGATTATCGTCTCTAAAATCAGAAACCATTATATCCTTTTGGTCTGCTATTATCAGCTGAAAGTCTACAGAATTTTTTTTTTTTTTTTTTAAGGGTACTAACTGAGATCATTTTTAGCGACTGATGTTGACGTCAGATATTGAAGGTTGACGTTATAATTTTTAAATTCAGCGACTTACTGCCTTTTTTCTATACTCCAGGAAGGTGCTATGCTTGTTAGTATGGCATTCCCTCTTTTCCCTGTTGGGATTTACTGTGATTTAAGGAAACAGTGAATGACTGTCTGGTCCACTTTGTTTTCTTTCACTTAGATTTCCTTGTACGCTGTAGAGCAGCTACGTCCACCACTTCCTCCATCTCAGCTGAAGTTCTTTGGTAGATATATTTAATAGCAACTGCTAGATTCTGCGCGATCTTCTCGTTAATGCATACTTGGCACCCGAGGCCGTCCTATAGCTGCAACCAAACCATCGGGTTCATTGGGTGACGCAGCTGGTGATGCAGCTTTGATAGAGTTGGTAAACCGTTTGACCACTCGGGTCCAGGGACAGCTATCAACTATTTCTTCAGATAGTTTCTGTCAATATAGGGTTCAGTGACGCACCGAGGACGTATACCAGAAAGTTCCCAGATTTTTAGACCTGAACTTTTTCAAACATGTCTCCTCTGCAGTTAGAGCTCTGCAACTCACAAAGATACATTTGCAACCACGCATTAGAACAATGCCTCGGCTTTGTATATTAGTTTCGATTTTACTATAACTCCGTCCTCATCTCTTTCCCTCCTATATCTGTCTCTACGGTTTATCTGTTTATCTGTCTCTTGCCAATTCTCCCCAATCTCCCTCTCTCTCTTCCTATCTATCTCTATTTGTGTATCTATCTACCTATCTATCTATCTATCTATTTATCTATTTTTCTCTCCCTCCATCTCACCCTCACACTCGCTCTCCTTCTCTCTCATGTTTTTCCTCTCTCTCTTAGCCCCGTTCTCGCACGGTCTCTCCTTCTCCCTTATCTTTCCCTCTCTTCCCCTTTCTCCTCTCCCTTTTTGTTCCCTAATTCATATTCCTCTCCTGCAATTTTACCTCATTCCAGTTACGTCTTCCCTTCCTTTCCTGTTTTCTAATAATCCCTCCCCTAATATTTATCTTTTTCTCTTCTTTCCCCTCTCCCGTCTCCCCTCCGTGCTGTCAGAGCTAACAAGGGGAGCTTAACCCCCTCACGGCTCCAATATCTCTCCATTTTTTAGAATATTGCTCCATGTTCGTTCGATCATTGCCTGCCTCTGTGCTAATGGTTCTCTCCGTGCGTCCGCTGCTCCGTGCTTGGCTGTGCTTGGTCGTGGCTGGTCGTGCTTGGTCGTGGCTGGTCGTGCTCGGTCGTATTTGGTTGTGCTCGGTCGTGTCTGGTTGTACTTGGCGGTTTCTGCTTGTGTTTGGTCGTGGCTGGTCGCACGTGGTTGTGCTTGGTCGTGGCTGGTCGCGCTTCGTTGTCCTTGGTCGTATCTGGTCGTGCGTTGTCGTGAGCGGTCAGCCGAGAAGGGATGAATTGTGGTTATGGTGCTTCATATTTTTGTGTCTGAAGGGGGTTTCAGGAGTGAGGCGTTGGTGCTCGTCGTCTCAGGCGCGAGGCAGCCTTTTGAGTCATTCACTCGTGCTGTGATTGGTTTCCAAAAGGCCGACTGTACGGAAGTGTGTACATGTACTATAGATCATGAGGAGATTCATAATACACACACACATACACACACACATATAGATGCTGTGTGTGTTTGTGTGTATGTATGTGTGTGTGTGTGTGTGTGTGTGTGTGTGTGTGTGTGCATATATATATATATATATATATATATATATATATATATATATATATATATATATATATATATATATATATATATATATATAATATATATATAATATATATATATATATATATATATAATATATCTATATATGTATCTATATAATAATATATATGTATATATATATATATATATTATATATATTATATTATATTATAATTAATATATATATATATATATATATATATATATATATAAATATATATATATATATATATATATATATATATATATATATATATATATATATATATGTATGTATGTATGTATGTATGAGTGTGTATATAAATACTTATATATATATGCATATATATATATATATATATATATATATATATATATATATATATATATATATGTATATATATATATATATATATATATATATATATATATATATATATATATATATGTAGACTCATATAAGACCAGCTCGTATATTATATTTACTGGTGATATATGAGGCAGGGAAGTAGCGAGGGCAGGCGAGGGGAGCCGCGGCGAGGGGTGTGTGAGTCTCGGCTACAGGTCGCTCGGCCCTAACAAGGGGACGCGCTCGAGTCCCCTCTCTCTCTCCCTCGCTCTGGAATGTCACTAGAATTCCAGGCTCGGGCTCCCCTCAGCGGGTTC
>NC_051397.1:52039008-52046508 GCF_015228065.2 Penaeus monodon | reverse complement strand
ATATATATATGTATATATATATATATACTAGTGTATGTATCTCTGTCTGTCTGTCTATTTCTTTCTCTCTCTGTCTGTGTGTATCTCTCTCTCTCTCTCTCTCTCTCTCTCTCTCTCTCTCTCTCTCTCTCTTCTCTCTCTCTCTATCTCTCTCTGTATATATATATATATATATATATATATATATATATATATATATATATATATATATATATATATATATATATATATATATATATATATATATATATATATGACACACACACACACACAGATATAGATATAGAGATATATCATACTACATATCATCATATCATAACACACCACATCATATTTCAACAGTGTAGTTTCATCCTCAATCAAACTTCAGTCTCCCACTTTTTCTTCTTCTTTTAAATCACGCACGTAAAAACTCCACGCCTGCGGCCCCACGAAGGAAAGAGAAACACACATGTCAAGACATATAGCATTATTTACACAATGTCACTGATATGATTCCAGCCACTGGCGGGCAACGTGAAACCACTTGGGGAAGCGTTTCAGAAGACCTGCCCCGCCCAACCCTCTCTTACATCACGTAATTTTGTTTGGTAAAAAGAAAATAAATTAGATGTGAACACAAGTATTGATGAGATGATTAATAAAGATTTTTCTCTTTTTCGAGAAGAAAGGAAAAAAATATATAAGTATATATAGATATGTATATATCCAGTTATATGAAATACGAACAATTGGCTTTAACTCTGATTGTACATAGTGAAATTCCACACCAAAACGACTCCCAACGTTGTATTCCTTACTCTCCGTAGTGGGCAAATGAGCGGAGACAATCCAGGAAGCGAAGATACGGACGAAGCGGAGGGCGCGGGCAGATGGAGGAGCAAGCAAAAATCTACTCCTGTGTCCGGATCCATGGAAAGACGTCTCCAGTCACCATAAATTATAATATTCTGATATGTCATTTAGAAATAAGCGCAAATACGACTCATGGCAGAAATTATACATCAATGAAGAGTAAAATGCTCACAGACTGCTACAAAAGAACAAACAAAAGGTAGAAATATATATACTGCAAGAGCATTCATACATAATATACACAGAATATAGCAGGATTCTATTTCCAATATTTAGAAAATAGAACATTAATAATTCACAATTATCTTATCTATAAATATATAGATGATAAAATAAAATGGCAAAATTTCAATTGGAAAAAATCAAATGAAATATATATACCTCACTCCGTATAATTATATTTTTTCCGAGTTCAAAGCCAGCGAAATTAACAGAAATTTGATATTGCATTTAGGGTCACATTGAACGCAATAACTAAGCTACCTAAATGTTTGCAATAGCAGGTTTGAAAATAATTTATATAACTTTTTGTTGACATTTTTTTCCTTATAGTTGTGACTGATGAATATATAAAATATTATTTCAATGTATAATAAAAAGCGTGTTTGAAAATAACAAGTGAATATTTATTGTGAAGAAAATGAATGATTACGTATGATGAAATGAATGATAGAGTGAAGAGGAAGAGGAATATGACACTGATCGAAAATTGCCAGGTTAGTCATATACCTGTAAAGAGACTGGCCAATCAGGAGAGCCGACGCTGTGACGTCATACGAATCTGAATGGTCCTGATTGGCCAATCTCCGCGCCCGTGCACCATCGGGAAGTCTAGAGCGAGCGTAAAGACTTTTAAAACTCCTGTATCTTTGGTATATGCAAGTTGATAGAAGAAATTTGAACATTTATGTACACAGGGGGAAATACAATCTCGTTCCAATTTATGATAACGTTGTGGTCATCACCAATACATGAAACAAACCAGTCCTAACATTAACCTACATTGAAACACACATTTGTAGTTTTCAAAGCTCATAGTTGACTAGGAACATTTGGTTAATTTTTTCCACGCCCAGCAGTCGCTTTTCTCTCTTAATCTCTGTTTTCTTTGCTGCTGGAGTTTTTAGATGCCTTTGCTGTACACTGTCCAGGCAGGTTTTCTCCTTTCAGAGGCAAATGCAAAAGCTTCCTTCTTTTAACAAATCACTGTTAATGAAAGTCATTTGTTCGATATGCATCCGCCGTAGAAATTTGTACGCTGACTTACACCGTATCGTTTCCATCACAGCTGGTGTAGCGACGTTTCACAGCTGGTGTAGCGACGCCCTGTCCACGCCAGCTGCGCTTCCCACGTCTTTTCAACGCTCACTCACACGTCACTTCAGAAACGTCACACTGATTATCTACCTTCTTCTCTCTCTTTTCGCTTTGGATTGGAACTTTTCTGTCTCGTGTGGTTAGGAAATATCACAATAAAGATTTAATGTATGTACAGTCATCAAGTTCTTTCATCTTTATCTTACTTATTTTTATACTTCTTTTTCATTTTCTTCTTTTACTCCTTTTTCTTTGATTAGCAAATACTGTAATTCGTACTGGGGAATGACTAGAAGAAAATTTTGATTCCGATAGACAGCGAGCAGCGTTCGCGACACCAGCCATGGCGCTCCCTCGGGAAAATTTAGTGTCGCGCCAGAGCTGCTTCGGTTGCTGGTGTATGTGTGTGTGCGTATGCGTGTGTGCGTGTGTGTGCGTGTGCGTGTGCGTGTGCGTGTGCGTGTGCGTGTGCGTGTGCGTGTGCGTGTGCGTGTGCGTGCGTGTGTGTGTGTGTGTGTGTGTGTGTGTGTGTGTGTGTGTGTGTGTGTGTGTGTGTGTGTGTGTGTGTGTGTGTGTGTGTGTGTGTGTGTGTTTACAGCTTTATGTAAGCTAGTATGAATGAAGCAAAAAAAAATAATAATAATAAATAAATAAATAAATAAAAAGATGAAGAAAAAAAGAGAGGAGCAAGGATTATCGCAGAACAGCGGATAACCGAGGAAAGTAGAGCAGAGAGAAGCCAGCGGAGGCAGCAGGAGGCAGCAGAAGGCAGGCTAGTCTCGACGGCCTCATAAAGCACCGTGGGGGACCTGCCGCGGCTGTCCCTGTTTGTGTTGGAGCGCAGGGCGGGGAGCAGGGTTAAGCACGAAAGTCTACACGGAGAGGCGTATGCAGCACTCCATGGGCAGGTGTAAATGAAAGGGTAAAACATGCTGATGAATGAAGGGGTAAAGCGATACGTGGTTAATAGATGGTGTGTTGGAATGAGACGAAAGGTACCAGAGAGAAAAAAAGGGTGGGATACCTTCCGGCCAAGTTTGTGTGCCATGACGCGCTTCTTCCGATCATTTTCTGGTTTGTTTTAGAGCGTTTATCTTCTTTTTTTCTTATTATCATCGCTCTTCCTTCTCCTCTCCTTCATCTACCCTTCCACCCTCCACTCTAGTTCCATCTCTTTTCCTTTCTTTCTCAGCTTCTCTTTCTATGCTGTTGATAATTTCAGTGTTTCCTCATTTTCCCTCTTTTTCTTAACGATTCTCTCCTCTCCATCTCCCTCTTTCACCTCAGGCTTCCACAATTCTCTGTCTCCCTCTTTCTCCTCTTCCCTCTCCCTCCTCTTCCCACTCCCTCGTCTTCCCTCTCCCCCTCTTCCCTCTTCCCACTCCCTCGTCTTCCCTCTCCCTCCTCTTCCCACTCCCTCGTCTTCCCTCTCCCCCTCTTCCCTCTCCCCCTCTTCCCTCTCCCTCCTCTTCCCTCTCCCGGTGCCTCTTTCGTCTGTAACTCTGCACCGCCGCATCTGTACTGTCACGGACAACAAAACGCAGTGCCTCTTTTCCAAGACCTCGCTCATTCCAGGAAATCAAAAAGAAACTATTAAATGCGAGAGAGCCATCACGATAAAGCGATAAAAATAGAAGCCCAAAAAAGGAAGGACAGAGAGAAAGAAAGAAAAAAAAAGAATAATGGACAAAAGAAGTTCCATCTCCGAGGAAACAGCACTCCGGCCCCCTGGTCTGAAGACTCGCCCAAGGGATCGATAGTGGCCTCCTGAAGACTCTCTCCCGCCTCCGCCTCCTCCTCTTCTCCATCTTCTTGTTCTTCTTCTTACTCCTTATGCTACCTTTGCGCTCTTGCCTCTCTAATCGCTATCTTTCCCTTCTATCTCATCCCCTAGTCGTATCCCCTTGCCTCTCTACTCTCTTCTTTCATTCTTCTTTTTTATCTTTCTTTCTCTCTCTCCCTCTCTCCTTCCTTGCCTCCTTCCCTCCCCCCTCTCTCTTTCCCTCCCTCCCTCCCTCCCTCCCTCTCCCTATCTCCTGCAAGACTTCCTGACTTCGCCCTGCTGACTAGAAACTTTCTCGCCCAAGAGAAAAATCCCCAGCGAATTATAAAACACTCTGACCGATACATCCCGAACGGGGATTTTTCTCTTACGTGATATTTTTTATTTTCTTTCGTTCTCTCCGTATCATTATTCTCCTTTCTCTGGAGCGAAGGCTTGGCGTGAGTGTATATAAAAAAATGGTAAGTAGGTGAATAGGTAGATAGAAAGATGGATATGAAAAGAGAAGGAGGGAGGGAGGGAAGGAGGGAGAGAGGGAGGGAGGGAGGGAGGGAGGGAGGGAGGGAGGGAGGGAGGGAGGGAGGGAGGGACGGAGGGAGGGAGAGAGAGAGAGAGAGAGAGAGAGAGAGAGAGAGAGAGAGAGAGAGAGAGAGAGAGAGAGAGAGAGAGAGAGAGAGAGAGAGAGAGGGTGAGGGGGGAGGAGGGAGAAATGGAAGGAGGGAGGGAAGGAAAGAGGAGGAGAGATGAGGGAGGGGGAGGGAGAGAGAGAAGGTGTGGGAGAGAGAGAAGGAAAAGGGCAGGGTTAGGAGAGAGGGAGAGACAGACAGACAGACTGACAGACAGACAGAGACCGACAAAGAGAGATCGACAAAGAATCTAAAGTCGAAATACGATTGTCGAATTTCATTAAAAAAAAAATAGCAGAGAGACGGCGGCCGAACACGAAAATTCTCTTAGGCGTCGACATCCGAACGTGACTTGGAAAAAGGTTCCCGGATGTAGACGTGACGAGGGAACTCCCGCCAGTCCAGTTTCCGCCTCCTTGCGCACAAAATGGCCGGCTGGGTGTGTCAACATGGAGGGTGAATACGAACGCCGGTAGAGGGCTTCGTCTACCTCGGACATGGAGGGAAGGTAGAGAGAAAGAGAAAAGGGGAGAGGGGAAAGAGAGGGAGAGAAAGACTAATGGGAGGGCGGAGGGCGAATGTGGGGAGGGAATGAGAGAAGGAATGTTATACGAGTGCTGCTTGCGAGGGGCCCGAAGGGGAGAGAGAGAGAAAGAGAGAGAAGGGGGGGAGGGACGGAGAGAGAGAGAGAGAGAGAGAGAGAGAGAGAGAGAGAGAGAGAGAGAGAGAGAGAGAGAGAGAGAGAGAGAGAGAGAGAAATGATGATAATGGTGACGGGAAGGATGGACGCGAGTAAAGGAAAGGAGATGAGGCAGGAGAGAGACAAACTACAAAGTGAAGGGGAAAGGAATATGAGAGGCGAGGGGTGAAACGATGCCTGAAGAGGGGAAAGGTAGAGAGCGTCGACATTTTTCGGGAGGAAAGTAAAATGGGCGAGGGGAGAAGCGCGGGAAGTAGCTCTTTGAAAAGCGAGGGGAGAGTTTTGAGTGAGGGGAGCCAGGAAGGGGAGGTGGAAGCGAGGCACGCCGTGGAGGCTGTATCAGGCCGACATGGCTGCTGCGGATGAATAACGAATGGCGATGGTGAAGCGCGGGTTGGAAGAGGAAAGGAAAACTTTGCTGAATGAGTCTGCACCTGTTTGCGTGTGTTTGTTTGGTTTCACTGTTACCAGCAACACATGGTTCATCTTAAGCCACAGAAATTCTGTAAATAGAGCAATGCTGCTGCGGGTTTCAACCACAAGGCGTGCAACTTGTTTTTTCCTGCGAAATGTCGCAAATACTGACGCTGACCTAGAGAAAGTTCGGCAATCTTTTTTTCTCTCGTTGCTCTGTCCGAAAGTTCAGTTCACTCGCGCGCTGCGCACCGTAGCACTTCTCACTGGGACCATGAGTCGGAGCCTCGAGGAGCTCAGAAAGGGAACTCCCAGGAGGGGAGGCCCACCGGCCTGGGCACGACGCCCTCCGCCACCTCTGTCTTCACCGCCCCTCGCGCCTCGCTCTCCTTGAAACTCGCGAGAACTTCTCCCAGCTTGAGACCGTCGGGAGGGCGAGGGAGGGGCTGCCGTCAGTGGTCGAAGTACGAGTTCTGCATGAGGTACAGCTTGTCGATGGGGTTGATCTGCGGGTACATGGATCCCGCGACCCCCACCATGGCGGGCACGTCCGGGGGCGCCTGCGGCTGCTGCGGGGGAGGAGGGGGACCCGACGACCTGTGGAGGAGAAGAAAGAAAACGAGACGCTACAGCGATGGATCTCTAACAGAACTCACTCGGACAACTTTGGCACGTGAGGCGCGAGGGCATCGGGAAGCCTCGAAGGAAGTCGGGCTACTTACATCTCGCCTTGGTCGTCGAACTGGTCCATCCGGCCTTCCTCGAAGCTGATGTCGGAGCCGCAGAAGGAGTCGCCGCTGTGGGCCGGGAAGCTCTCGCCCTCGGGGGAGTACGGGACCGCCGAGCTCTTGGGCGTCGTGGCGTAGGGGGAGTCCAAGGAGTCTATGGGCGTGAGGCCGCCGTACTGCCCTGTGGGCGGAGAGGAAAATCGTGTTACTGGGGCTGCGGCTTTCATGAGGAGTCTGCTTAGCTATGTGACAACAAAACTGGACCGATACTTTGCATATATGCATACATGCATAAAAATACATATATAGAAAAATACATATATTCATACATACATACAGGTCGATGGATAAACAGATATATATATTAATAGATGCAGATAGATAGATAGATGGATAGTGAAACAGACAAATGCGCATTTATGCAGAAAAATAGACAGCGAGAGAAAATAACAGGAAGACAAGTAATCCATTAACATAAACATCATCCAAACAAAAACAGCAGACACATGCTCACCGGTGACATGCATCGATACATTAACAGGAGATCAATTTCCTGTCGCGAAGCATCTCCCAGAGGCCGAACAAATGAGGGGGGGGTGAGAAGAAGTGGGGGAGGAGGGGGAGGGGGCGAGAGAGAGACGCACACACGTACACAGACATAGTCACAGTTTTATCTTCTTTTATTTTGGCCTCGCGGTCCCACACGCTCGCATGCCATCAGTTCACGATAACTGAGTCACGTTAGCATAATTTGGTTTCTGTGTTGGTACTTGAGAGATATTTAGAAAACAAACAGCCAATAGGGTGGCTGGACTGTAACTGCCAATCATCTCACCTCACCAGATCTGTCAAGGGCCGCCACTCGTCTCCTGTTTAAGAATGCGGACACGAAACGCACCTCTATAGCATGCTTGACTGACTCCATGCGCATGCGAGTGTATTTATGTATTTATATTCGAGATAGGCGGGGAGAGCTAGCGAGGGCGGGAATGGAGCAGAGAGATAGAGTGTGGGGGAGAGAATATATTCATATATATATATATATATATATATATATATATATATACATATATATAT
>NC_051397.1:52024008-52036508 GCF_015228065.2 Penaeus monodon | reverse complement strand
AAAAGCAATACAAAAAAAATCAAGATAAAAAAATGGGAAGAGCAATAATAGTTTTTATGCTAACGAAAAAAAAGCAATACTCGATTTCCCAGACATCAAACACCACCACATAAAAAAGAACAGGTGGTTTAAGCAACACCGAAAAGACGACTGTTGTCTCGACGCATAACCTTCCCCAGTTCGACCCGTGAAGCTTCAAAACACGAGTCGAGGCTTCGAGAGAAGTTTTTATATAAATCAATTCCAGACGTTGATGGAGGAGAACAGCTGAACCATCCCGGACCCTTGAACCACTCACAAGGATTAAGGTTCTCGACTCTTGTTTATTGAGATGCCGTGATCTGAACTGGGCTTCATTACGGGCGTCGTTTACTCCAGCAGGAGGAGGAGGAAGGAGAAGAGGAGGAGGAGGAGGAAGGAGAAGAGGAGGAGGAGGAAGAAGGAGAAGAGGAGGAGGAGGAGGAAGGAGAGGAGGAGGAGGAGGAGGAAGGAGAAGAGGAGGAGGAGGATGAAGGAGCGAAAATAGGAGGAGGAAGATAAGGAGGGGGAGGGAAGATGAGGAAGAAGAAGTTAAGGAGAGGGAGGGAGAAGGAGGAGAAAGAAGATAAGGAGGGGGAGGAGAGAAAGAGGATGAAGGATAAAAGGGGAAGGAGGGAGCGAAAAGAGGAGGAGGAAGAGGAGGGGAGAGTAGGGGGAAGAAGATGAGGAGAAGGAGGAGGCAGGAAAAAAGAAGAAGCAAAGAGCGAAAATATGAGGAGGAAGATAAGGAGGGGGAAGGGAGAAGTTGAAGAAAGAGGAGGGGGGAAAGGGGAAGGAAAAAGAAAGAATAAAGATCGGGAGGAGGGAAAAAGGAAGAATGGGCGCAAAGGGGAGAAGGAGGCGCAAAAAGAGGAGGGAGAAGCAGAAATGAAAGAGTAAGAAAATGGGGAGGAGGAGTAGACGTAAAAGAGTAAAAAGAAGAGGAAGAAGGAGCAGGGTTTCTCCCATCCCGCCAGTCATAAATCACTGACGTTTACGCGAATCCTATACGTGTTCCCGGACCGACCTTGTTGCGTAGGACCCGGGTGGCCTTGGGAAAACGATACGACCCGACTCGGAGTTTTGTTAAACGGAAGCCACACGGCAGCAAGACCTCAATGTCCATGATTCATAAGCTAAAAATCACGTTTCTTACCCATCACTGTCTTTAATCACTAATTCATTTAATTGCGAATCAACGAGCTAGTAAATGTCGCCCTCCCACAAGCAGGGGGCATGAGGAGGGTATCACCTTACGACTGACCTGCCATGCCCGAGCGGTGACTAGACCCAACCAGAGACAAAACGCATAATCTGTCCTTCATGAGAATTATCGCCAGATTTAAATGTCAGATGTAAAGGCTCCATGGTGCGTCACTGTCTGTCATCGCTGTTATGATGTTATCAGCTGCTCCTTTGACCTGTTCGAAGTGTTTTTTCCATCCTTTTTTCTCTTTATTTTTTGTAAGCAATGCGTTATCAGCGGACACGGGTTGATACCGAAAAGCGTACCCCGCACCGCAAGCTGCAACGCGTCCCAACGTACCCTCAAAAGACGCAGTAAGCCGCCCAAAAGAAGCAGCCTCCCACCAAACGACGCGAAGTGCTATCGAAGGAGGCAACTAGTTATCAGAGGACACTCAGGCAAGACTCCCCCTCCCTCCGCTCCTCTCCTTTCCCCTCACTCCTTCCCCCCGTTTCCCCTCCCCTCCCCTCGCCACCGCTCCCGAGAGTCCGGGTAGAGCTTAAGAGGCGTTGCTCATCCCCAGGGGGTCACTTTATCGCTCTAAATGTTATCCAAATAGAAAAGCGTGGGGCTACGTGGCTACATCGCCCAGGGGTTAATCCCACCAGCCAGGGGTCACGAGGATAAGGCGCTCGCAGAAGAACAGCTGATTGATTCCCGAACGTCTGGTGTCATAAACTCTCCTCTCAAGTACTATTGTCGGGCGGGGTGGCGGGGGAGGGAGGGAGGGAGGGAGAGGAAGGGAGAGAGAGAGGGAGTGAATGGGAAGGAGGGAGAGGGAGAGGGAGAGAGGGAGGAAGGGAGTGGGAAGGGTGGCGAGTGAGAGGGGGAGGGAGGGAGAGGGAGGGATGGAGGGGGATAGTAGAGGGGGAAGGGAGAAGGGGCGGGGTGGCAAAGGACGGGGAGGGGGAGGATGAGGGGAGGGGAGGGGAGTTGAGCTGATGGTAAGAGGGAGGGGGGGAGGGAGAGAGGGGAAGGGAAGTGGGCGAAAGAGGGAGAGGGAGAAGGGGAGATTGAAAGGATAGGGGAAGGGAAGGGAAGGGTGGACCGGTTAAAGGGGAGGGGAGAGGGAGAGAGAGGAGAGGAAATGATTAAGGTAAAGAGGAAGGGGAAGAAGGAAAAAAGGGGGAATGATAAAGACTGGAAAGGTGGAGGGAGGGAGAAGGGGTATAGGAGGAGGAAAGGAGTGGAGGTAGAGAAGGGTGAGGATAAATAGGAGGAGAAAGGGGAGAATGGAGTGGGGAAAAAGAGCAGAGGAGAGAGGAAGAAAGGGAGAGAAGAAGAAAGGGAGAGAAGAAGGAAGGGAGAGAAGAAGGAAGGGAGAGAAGAAGGAAGGGAGAGAGGAAGGAAGGGAGAGAAGAAGGAAGGGAGAGAAGAAGGAAGGGAGAGAAGAAGGAAGGGAGAGAAGAAGGAAAGGAGAGAAGAAGGAAGGGAGAGAAGAAGGAAGGGAGAGAGAAGGAAGGGAGAGAAGAAGGAAAGGAGGAGAAGAAGGAAGGGAGAGAAGAAGGAAGGGAGAGAAGAAGGAAAGGAGAGAAGAAGGAAAGGAGAGAAAGAGGAAAGAAGGAAGGGAGAGAGAAGGAAGGGAGAGAGGAAGGAAGGGAGAGAAGAAGGGAGGGAGAGAGGAAGGGAGGGAGAGAAGAAGGGAGGGAGAGAAGAAGGAAGGGGGAGAAGAAGGGAGGGAGAGAAGTGGGGGTAAGGAAAAGGAGGAAAGGGAGGGGAAAGACGAGGGAGATGAGAGATGGAGGGAGGAAGAGGGCGAGGGGCGGGAGTAAGGAAAGAGGGGCAGAGAGAGAAAGTCTGGGAAGAGGGGAGAGGGAGAGAAGGGAGGGGAAGTGCCCCCCCCCCCCTCGCCGTCGCATCAAAGGCACGGCGGCGGCGGCGGGAGGGCATCGCTCGCCCGCCGAGGAAGATCATGTTTACGTTGTTACTTGAGCGAGACTCGTTCCCCGCGCCGGAAGTGTTCCTCGCCGGGGGGGGGGGGGCTCACCCTCCTCTTATCTGGCTATCTCTCTATCGGCTCATCTATTCGCCCTCTGCTTGTCTCTCCTTTTCTCACTCTCTCTATCTATCTATCTATCTATCTATCTATCTATCTATATATATATATATATATATATATATATATATATATGTATATATACATACATACATACATACATGCATACATACATACATACATACATACATATATATACATATTTATTTGTATGCATGCATGTATATCAAGAAATATACAGATGAAAATATATACATACATATATACATATATATGTATATATATATATATATATATATATATATATATATATATATATATATATATATATATATATATATATATCTTCTTTTAACGGTAGGTTCATGTCTGAGCCGCCGTGGTCACAGCATGATACTTAATTGTAGTTTTCATGTTGTGATGCTCTTGGAGTGAGTACGTGGTAAGGTCCCCAGTTCCTTTCCACGGAGAGTGCCGGTGGTACCTTTTTTAGGTAATCATTCTCTCATATATATATATATATATATATATATATATATATATATATATATATATATATATATATATATATATATATATATATATATATATGTATATATATATATATATATATATATATATATATGTAAACATAAATGCACACACACATACACACACACACACACACACACACACACATATATATATATATATATATATATATATATATATATATATATATATATATATATATATATATATATATATATATCGGCACCATCCACCAATCTTAGACACACTTCAGCTGCACCATTTTTCCCGTTTGGCTTTCTTCTCCTCCTCTCATCCCGTCGCTTGCTGCTGAAGTTCAAGGCATTCGCCCGAAATATAATCTGCTTTCTGATAACGTCTGAATAAAAGTCTTTCAGCGTCTTTTTTCTCAGCCAAGACATCATTTCCGCGTTCTGCCTATCACGCTTCTTCGTTTCCTTGCTAACTCACTCTGATGCATCGCCCTCGTCACCCTGTTATCGGCTACGGCACCATCGCACCCTTCTGCAGGCTGATATCATCTTCCTGGCGCAGGCCGGTCGGGGGTCACCGCCGCAGCCAGGCCTCGCGCGGACCAGTGACGTGTATGTATGCATATACCGTATACTGAATGGACAAGTGAATACGCGTGTATGTGTATGTGCGTATATATGTACACACATATATACACATGTGAGAGGGATATAGATTGAGAGAGAGAGAGAGAGAGAGAGAGAGAGAGAGAGAGAGAGAGAGAGAGAGAGAGAGAGAGAGAGAGAGAGAAGACAGTAACAGATAAAGAGATAAAGATACAGATTGAAAATAGACAAGGAGAGAGGTGAATAGATAAATACATAGGTAAGAAGATAGACAGATGAACAGATATACATACGGGAAATATTATATATAGACCCACATGTATAGGTAAGCAGACAGGCGGACACAAAAACCACACGCGAAACAAGAGGGACCAACAGAGACAGCGATAACGGCACGGCGAACGGGGAATAGCGACGAAGACCCTTGAAGATGTGATTGGCATCTTAATCCCTCTCACCCTGACCTTTGCAGGAATCCGAGAGGTCAAGATAAGACGAAATGACCTCTCCTGTCAAGAGAGCCCAGGGCACTATACTCTGCAGGCGAAGGAAAAGGAAAGGGAAAGAGACAGCCAGAATATTGCGGTCGGCGAGACTCCTGATTTTTTTGGTTTCTTTCATTTATTTCTCTTAATAATACTTGTATACATATACTGATATGGTTATGGATATACGTGCCTTTACGCACACACATACACACACCATATATATATATATATATATATATATATATATATATATATATATATATATATATATATATATATATATATATATATATATATATATATATATATATATATATAAACACACACACACACACACACACACATACACACACACACACTATAAATACCCCGGCCACTAAGTACAGTATGACTGAGTCAACAAACACGAGCGCGAGAGACCGCAGCCTCGATAACAGGCGAGCCACTTGGCCCGCCTCGCCCAGGACCCGAAGTGGCCCGCGACCCCGAGCGTCTGTGACCCCGAGTGGTGGCAGGGATGTTGGCATGGGTCGTGGACGGCGATACTGACAAAGGGGAACGCGGTTGGCAAGGAATGGCGAAGGGGGAGAAACGCGCACACTTTCGACAGCTCGCAAGGAAAGACGTGTTGGCAGGGACAGGACAGACATGTTGGCAGACGCGAATGGTGGGAAATGATGTTGGCAGAAGCTGGAAGTAGCGCCAGGAGGACCCGGGAACGTGTCAACAAGGAACTTCTGTGGCCGCGAGTCAAGGTGGTGCCAGCCGGAACATCAAGACCACACTAGTCAAGATAAGAATAATCCCTTCTATTTATAACTCGGGCATAATCGCTATGTATAAAAAATAGACAAGTAGATATAAATAAATATAAGGTGTTTTTTCATTATGCAGACGATAAGCCGGTAAGTCATATGCATGTGTGAATATATATATATATTCACATTGTGTGTGTGTGTGTGTGTGTGTGTGTGTGTGTGTGTGTGTGCACTGGAGGCAACGCATTCGAAGGCAACGGAGATATTTTGGACTGGATGGAAATGGCAACAAACTGGATTATATTAATATATGAATTTTGGAAAATGCAAAGAGCAAAAAGCGAAACAAATTGCGCATCTAGATCCTCCATTTTATCAACATTTTCACACAAAAGGTCCCAAATTGACCTGGATCGACCTAGCTTGAACCAATATCCACCGCTCGTCAGCTGTCAGTAGCGCCTCCCTGTTGCTAGGTGAAGAGTTATTAACATGTATTTATTACCCTGTCTAGCCTTTATGGGTTACATAGATTACACGTGTTATTGTACCATCTGGGCTCCAGTGAAATGGAAACAATAGCATTACTTTTGCATTACTCTTATTTAGGAATTTTAAAATACTCATAGTTGGCACCACGGCATGTCACTCGCCCTGTCAGCCAATCAGCGGCCATAAATCTGTCAACAGTGCACACGGTGTTGCCGTCACGGGAGCACGACAGTTTGGACAGGAGTAACATCCAAGATGAAATGGTTGTTGTTATGTTTAGACAGATGGACAGACGCGCGCCATTTCGCGGAGTTACACGGAAGCTGAGAGTGATAGGTGTTGTGTTTAGACAGAGTGACGGACACCTAATCTATTGCTTTCCGGTGCGCTTCGTAAACGTTGGAGCGAGAGTGATATATGGTATATTAAAGAGGCCCGGATATTCATGGCGGAAACGCACGGAATACATAATACGTGGGGCCTTTAAAGCATCGACATCGGCACTCGAATTCCTTAAGTTTCGGCTTTCTCAGTCAGTGATAAAATGAACATTAAGAAGTGTTTCCACCCTCGGCGTATCGCTTTACTAAACAAACAGAGGAACCCTAATATACATACAATTCATTGGATTCGCGCCCTTCATCTTGAACAAAGGCACACATTATTATCTTCTTTACTGCCACTAGAATAAACACCCATAAACAAACATAAACAGACGTATTTGTGTGTATATATGTATATATACATATGCATAAGTATGTGTATACATACATATATACATACATATACATACACATATAAACATATACATATATATATACATATTTATACACTAATACATATATATGTGTGTGTGTGTGTACATGTGTGTGTGTGTGTGCGTGTGTGTTTTATATATATATATATATATATATATATATATATATATATATATATATATATATATATATATATATATATATATTTCCTTCAACGGACACACACACACACACACACACACACACACACACACACACACACACACACACACACACACACACACCACACACACACACACACACACACACACACACACACACACATACACACACACACACACATATATATATATATATATATATATATATATATATATATATATATATATATATATATATATACCTACACACATTTATATTTATATATAGAAATGTATTCATGTATGTAATGTATATATGAGCTCTATGAATACATGCATGTATGTATAGACAAGGATATATGTATGTATGTAGGCATGCATACATATGTGCATCTATGGATGGATCCATGCATGTGCGTATGTATTATATAGGTTCGTATCCATCTACGTGTGTACCTATACTTATTTCTCTGTGTCCCCTTCTATCTTTCTCTCTCTCCCCATATATAGATATTCATATATTCTTCTCTCAAAGAACAAACAAATAAAAAAACTCATCCATATTCTTGATTCATAAGCTTTTAAAGATCGGAATCCCTTGGTAGCAGAGGGTACCCCCTGATGCAACCTCTCCTGACCCCGTAACACAGCCTCTCGGTGGGAAACTCCCGAGAGACGTTTTATGGAGTGCAACATTGGTAGTGCATTATGGCTCTTGTGGAGTATGTATGCGTTTGTGTGTGTTGGTGGAAAAGTGTGGTTGAGAGTGTGTATATTTGTTGTTGTTGTTGTTGGTGGTGGTAGTAGTAGTGTTGTTGTTGTTGGTGGTGGTGGTGGTGGTATTGTTGTTGTTGGTGGTGGTATTACTGTTGTTCTTGTTGTTGTTTTTGTTGTTGGTGGTGGTGTTATTACTGTTGTTATTGTTGTTTTTGTTGGTGTTGGTGGTGATATTATTGCTCTAGCTGTTGAAATTGTTGGTGTTGTTGGTGGTGATGGTAGTGTGTTGGTGGGCTCATTGTTGTAGTTGTTGGTGGTGGTATTGATACTGCCGCTGTTATTGTTATCGTTGTTATTGGAAATATTGCTGTTGCCGTTAGTGTTATTGTTGTTTCTGCTGATGCTGTTGTTTTTATTTAGGGCTACATATTCTGAATGCGATATTCAATTCTAGAAAAAATATGGGCCATTTGGTCTGATGTATTCAGAAGTGGAAGGAAAGTTATACACTGGGTATGTTTCTTGAAGAGGGTATGACGGGTGGAGTGTGTGAGGAAGGCCACTAAGGGGGAGGAGGTGAGGAGGAAGGTATGGGAAAGCCGTGTAAATGGTTAAGAGGCTGTGATGGAGATGAGGTGTGGTGTGTGTGTGTGTGTGTGTGTGTGTGTGTGTGTGTGTGTGTGTGTGTGTGTGTGTGTGTGTGTGTGTGTGTGTGTGTGTGTGTGTGTGTGTGTGTGTGAGAGAGAGAGAGGTGAGACGCGAGTGAGGTTTAGATGGTGTGTGTGTGTTTGCGATAAAGAGCGCGGTTGGGAGCACCTTCTGAGGGCTTGAAGGAGCCGTCGTTTAATTTAGGAGCTAGAGAGGCGGGATCTTGTATCGTTCCGCCGGAGGGGAAACAGCGAGCGAATATACCAGGAGAGCGAAAAGCCTAAAACTGTAGCGAAGATGATGAGGCGTTATGAGGGATGAGCGAGGGAAGTCGTGAGAGGGCGTGAGGGAACTAGAGTGCCAGTCAAAACACGCGATAACCCATGACCTCCTCCAGTACTCGCCCCCCCTTCCCTTCTCCTCCTCCTTCCCCTCTTCCCCTTCCCCTCCTCTTCCCCTCCCTTTCCCTCGCACCAAGCCGCCATTGTTGCGCGGCGAGAACCAGCAGATTGTCTTCCAGCGGTGCGTGTCGGCCTCGGAGGTAAATACTCAAGGTGGAGCTGCCTCTTGAGGTTCAGGGCCACCTCGGCGGGGTTGACAAGCGGTATCAGAGCGAGAACCAGGATCTCTTTATTTGGCTCGCTCCCGCTGACACTCGGCGGAGAACAAGGGACTGGGAGGGCGATCGTGAACACGGGGAGAGCGAGAGGAAAACAAGAGGAAATGCGACAAATCGAGGAACTAAGCGGGCGAACCAAAGGAAAGAGCGAAGAGTGGGAAACAACGTGTGAATAAATAAGGGATAACATATGCCTTGGTATCACTGGGGGGAATCTAATGCTAAATCCAGCAACCTATAAATATCATTGAGGATCCATACAAGAAAGGCTCTGTGGTTCCTGCAGTGAATGTAAACACGGCGGTGATAGCGGCAGCCTCAGTGCAGTTCGGAGTTGTTGTTACGGTAGTTCATGAGGCGTGGTGGGGAGGGGAGGGGAGGGGAAGAGGGAGGGGGCCAGGCAGGTGACCGGAGAGTCCCGCCTTTATTCATAAAAAAGGTATTGATCTGTTCGTTGTACATTGTGCTCCGCCGTAACAGCAGCGTTCCACATGCTTTCGAAAGGAAGGGGAGGGGGAGGGAAGGAGAGAGAGAGAGAGAGAGAGAGAGAGAGAGAGAGAGAGAGAGAGAGAGAGAGAGAGAGAGAGAGAGAGAGAGAGAGAGAGAGAGAGAGGCACAGAGACAGAGAGAGACAGACAGACAGACAGTGAAAGAGAAAGAAAGAGAGACAAACAGACGGAGAACCATGATAGAGCCTTCGCCAGTGAGACATTTTGCCGAGACGGAAACAGTAATGAAAAAAACGGCTGTCAATCTTACCTTCCTGCAGGGCTTCGGGGAGACGCTGAAGGAGGCCATGAACTGCTTCCGCTGCGCCGACGTGAGGATGGTCCGAGGCCGCTTGGGTCCGCGCCTGCCATCGCGCGGCCGAGACCCGTCGTCCACTATGAAATCGTCTCCCAAGGGACCTGTCACGAGGTAACGCAAACACTCTGTAGGCTCCGGCGACGTGTGTATTCATTACCAGCAGGAGGTTTAGCTTCACATATTTCATTACTTTGGATATTATGATACCGGTTATGTCTTCCCTCTTTTTGTCTCTCAATTTGGTTTTCCCGTATTTTATTCCTTCCACCCCCAGCTAGAGATTTTCTGTCTGTCTTTCCCCTTGGTCTCCCTTTTCTCCACTTTCTCTCCAATCTTCTATGCAAACATCGTGATGAAGAGATTAATATAATTGCATTTACTTTTCTTTTTTGTTTGTATATTTGTTTGCTTATACATCTAATTTGCCTATAATGACTTGACTGTGAACACCCAATTGAGTTATCAGTGTCGTCTCATTGACGTTACAGGAGACAGTGTTTTAGTATTATATTCTCTGACAAGTACGAAAAATATCCTAGCTAGCGAAGACGCACAGGCAGGAAGAGGACAGTTAGCTGCCATCAAAAGAAATGGAGTGAGATAGAATTTGTTTGTGTTGCCAACTATGTAAGACAACTGCAGATAAGCTTTATCTACTAAACAACACAGCAGCTGGAAACTGCTACCATTTAGTCGTGTGAGAAAAAGGCGGAAAATTTGATCCGCTACAACAATATTTTTCTTGCTTTTTTGTATACTCCATTGCCTATGATAATAAATAACAGCCTGTTTTCCTGTGCGACTTGCAAATGGGCGTGTTGTTTGTTTAATCTTGTAACTGTTATGCGGGAGTCTTCTGCCGATAAGGGAATGGTCATGTCAAAATCCCTTGG
Source organism: Penaeus monodon (assembly GCF_015228065.2). Classification (NCBI taxonomy): domain Eukaryota; kingdom Metazoa; phylum Arthropoda; class Malacostraca; order Decapoda; family Penaeidae; genus Penaeus; species Penaeus monodon. Next base: position 52,025,819 of record NC_051397.1, on the reverse strand, counting down.
CCTTTAATTAAAGAAAATTCTATAACAAAATATGGTGTTTTATTATCAATAATGACTGCTGTGTGTGGTCCAGCCTAAGATGTGTATTTGACCTATGGAATGTTTAATTTTGCCTTGACTGAAAGACCGATGGAATTCTCCTCCTTTCGTCATAGTCTGTGATTAGATATTAACACCCCTCAAAACATTATGAACAGAACTACAAGGTAATACTAACTCAGCCACTCACTCTGCGGCCCGTGTTGCTGGAGCAGGAACATCTCCTTCTCGTAGTCGGCCCTGCAGAAGAGCTGGTGCCCCCGCAGGACATACTGGTCCCCCTTCTGCAGGACCTGGCAACAGACCACGCAGGCGAAGCAGTGGAGGTGGAAGACGAGGGACTGAGCGCGCATGACCAGTTCGTGCGGCAGGAGGCGGTCCCCGCAACCCGCACACTTCACGGAGAACAGTCTGGAGGGAAACACAGGGAAAGCGTCAGTCATGTTGTGGGGTCTCCGCCCGGGGCCTTCCTCTCGCCAAGGGCTTCACGCCGGAACCGCGTTTGGGAGGCTGTGCTTTAAATGCAGCTGCAGTCTGATGGATGAATTTCATCTGACGTCAATAAAATGTTCCTTAACATTGGATTTTTTAAAATTATTATTACCGAGATATGTTTTGATGTTTCATGACTAAGATAAAATAGCTGGCCTGATTCAACAAAGATCACTGAGGCTGATTTGGCCACTTAATTCTAAAATAAAGTAGTTTATCCCTTACAGACATTTCATGCACCGGAGACACGAAAACAAAATTCCCCGAATACATTCACCGGAGGGAACAGAGGCTAGGATTTGTAGGATACTGCAAGCAGTTCCATACAGCAAAGCCCTCCAGCCTTTATCTCCACATCAAAGTTCGCCTGATAATAGAACGCGCCGCCCCACACCGCCGCCGAGCCCAGCGAGCCCGCGGCGGAGGCCATAACCCGCTCCCTCCATCTAACCTCCGACAAGCGGGCGCGGGAAACTGCGTCGGTTAGACACATAAAACTCGCACTTCTCTGCACTTGGCGTCCACATTTAGTAGATCCAGTCGCCATTCTGTTTATGTGTCTCGGGCGACCGATGTATTTTGATTCTTGTGCGCTTGTGCCGTGGGGGAGAGAGGGGGGGGGGGGTTCCCAGCGGCGATACGACGCTACTTCAAGTGTAACTGTTATTGCAAAAATGTATTGGAGTCGTTCGGCGGGCTTATTTATGGCGTCAGTTTTACTGTTACGTATTGGTTATTAGGAATATTTCTATCTTCTGAAATTTATGGCGATGCTTTGTGTTTTTCATACTAGAAAAAAAGCTGATTGTAAAGCAAATCGTGCTAATATGTCCATAACCGTGTCTTGAGAATATTGTCATCGTCTGAACTTTATTTCTGTTGCCGTTCTTACGACGCGTATTTGACGGCATCACACCTTCAAGACGCTCCGGGAAAGTCGGGAAACTCGAGTTAATTCCATGCGAGTTTTACGGAAATGAATTTCGAGATGATCCAGAGACCGCTGATCTCCGTAACATTACCGCATGAGTATTCAAACTTCTCTTTCTCTCTCTCTCTCTCTCTTTCTCTCTCTCTCTCTCTCTCTCTCTCTCTCTCACTCTCTCTCTCTCTCTCTCTCTCTCTCTCTCTCTCTCTCTCTCTCTCTCTCTCTATATATATATATATATATATATATATATATATATATATATATATATATATATATATATCTTAGATTTTCCTTAAATCTTTCCCTTCAGATTCTCAACCTAATTGTAGAGCTGCCGCCGTCTAAGTCG
>NC_051397.1:52014008-52016508 GCF_015228065.2 Penaeus monodon | reverse complement strand
GATAATAATAATAATAATAATAATAATAATAATAATAATAATAATAATAATAATAATAATAATGATAATGATAATAATAATAGTAGCAGTATTAATAATATTATTATTAGTAGTAGTAGTAGTAGTAATAATAATGATAATGATAATAATAATAATAGTAATAATAATAATAATAATAATAATAATAATAATGATAATAATAATAATAATAATAATAATAATAATAATAATGATAATAATAATAATAATAATAACAATAATAATAATAATAATTATGATAATAACAATAATAATAATAATAATCATATTGGTAATAATCACAGTAGTAATTTTGCTAATGACCATACCAATAAGAAGAAAGCAGAGCAAAATTGTCAATAAGAACAATAGACTAACGATAGCAATAACGTTGATAAAAATGGATTAATCATTATACGTACAACGATGTTACTATTAGTAATTGATTTCAGACATCAAATATGAAGGAATCTTTCTATTATTAAAATATGATAATAAGCCTAGAAGTGAAATTTACATATGACTATTATTTTCATTGTTATAATCATAACAGATGTCATAATTAATGTTATCAGTTATACACATTATCCTTATGATAACTGATAATCCTGATTGGCATTATCATCAATATTATAATTATTAATACAACAGTTGGCATTATTATCAACATTATGATTATTAATACAACAGTTATTAGAACATCATTAAGAATAATAATTCTAATCACTATCATCATTAAGAAACGGTCTAAAATAATGGATAAATCTTATCAAATATCAAATCATTCATTTCGCTATGTACAATGTTGACATTTCTTAATATCTTTTACAACGAATCTCAATCATCACGATCATTATTGTTCTAGCAGAATTAATAGGCCTACAGATATTAATCAGTCTAGTCACTTATTGATACCATTCTTTTCTCATCATCAGTAGTATTAGCATTATCACTATCATTATAGCAACACTAATAGAATGATTGTATTATCATCGCTGTTACTGTCATTATCAGCATCATCATCATTATCATAACTATCATTATCATCATCATCATTATTACTCGTATAATTACCATCATCATCATTGACATTATTATATTTGTTATCATTATTATCATCATCGTGATTCTTACTGGAATTACAATTATCATTATTCTCATTAGCATTGCTAATATCTTTATTGTTACTATCAATACTATTATCACTTTTATTATCATACTATCATTCTGCTTCTCGGCCGAGAACCTACGAGGGCGGAATATTAAATCCGAAAGGTTTGCTGCTTCGACACGCGAAAAAAAATACATTTTATGTCAATGTTTCTTCATGTTACTTCATTACTAATTCATGTTACTGACCCGCAGGATATGGCCTCATTTCCGCCATATTTGAAGGATATTTCTAGAATTTCCAGAAAATGTCCGAAAAGCGTCTCACAGCATAGATACGCAGGAGAAAAAACAATAACTGTAACTGTCTGTAAAAGTGATGATAACGTGATACAAAACGTATTTTAAACAAAACATTAGAGTTAACAGATCTAGCGCTAAGACGTTCCGGCGACAGACACTTCCGTGGTGTCATGTAAGCCATGTTTAAGAGAGTATGAGTTTTACACAAGATATCAACGGATATTCTTGAATCTGGTCCTGCTTGTTTCTTAAGCAAATTCATGCACTTTTATTGTGGAGATGGAAGTTCAGTAAGATTTGCGAAGAGCTGTATCTGATATCGATATCTTAACTATGGATCTAGTTGCTTTTATTCCTATTATGACCAGTGTCATTATCATCTTATTGTCATTATCACCATCATTGGTAGTAGTAGTAGCATTTTTACCATCATTTTTGTTATTATAATTGTACTACCAATATGATCATTATCACGATTATTACTACAGCACTTTAATTAGGATAATAATTAAAGTGCATTGGTAATAATATCACAACACAATATTTTTCATTATAATTATCATTATCATTAGGAGGAGAAGAGGATGGGAAATACGAGGAAGAGCAGAAGAGAGAGGAGGAGGAGGAATAATAACCTTTCTAATATTAACAAAGCTAACACATTTGAACGTCTTTTACCTTGCAACTACCAGTTATCCATGTCACAGATCCTGATGGGCAAATAAATAAACAAAAGGCAGGAAAGGCTACATCACTCGCAGTAAACTTTGATTCTAAATTACCACATCTTTAGACAAGGAGGAAATTAGAAAGAAGCGAAGGAGAGCAAAGAAATGACAAAGAGGATAATAAGGAAAAATGCTTACAACTCTCATGATATGATTCCCTCAGATTAAGCTGATAGTAACTTTGTTACCCTGTAATGTAACTCTTAATTTTCGCGTTATTATCATCACTACTGTTTCGCACGTCTGTGTATACGTACTCATAACGTATTGCATTATCACAAACATAGAGATATGTATGCCTGTGAATTCATACGTGTAGACTATATACGGCGTGTAAACAG
>NC_051397.1:51965980-51985980 GCF_015228065.2 Penaeus monodon | reverse complement strand
AGGTCCATCTGTATCATATTTATTGATAGCTATACTCCCCTAAAAGAAATCGATGTTTAGCCTTGAATATTTCCCTTTCCCTAGTCCTGATTATGCTGGTATTAGTTATATATTTTTTAAAATCAAATATTCAACTTTTTTCTTTAAACAAGCGCATATCAATCAAATACTTGTAAACCAGTAAATAATTATCATAGTACAGTGACGTAATCCCCTTACATAAGTGAACAAATGTATAGAAGAATATGATAATATAATAGATATACCTTTTTTATAATATATGTTGTGAACCTTCGAATTCAGACGTACTCTTTGCTCGGTGTCTTTACGGCATTGAAGTTAACCCTGATGTTACTGAAATTCAGTCCGAAATTCAGTCTCTTTTGAATGCCACTGCCTTGGAAATAAGTATCTAATTTTAGTAAGACTTTCAGTGTTTAAGTGTGAATTATAGTTTCAAGAAAAAGTGGTACATTAAAATTTACATCTGACAGAACTTACTCATCCAGTAGGATTGCATTTTACACGTTTTAATGTTGATATTTTTTATTATTATCATTCATCTTATTCCATTTGTTATTATCATTATACATATTTCAGCACACAGTTTAGAGTGCATAAATCAACAAGATCAAAAACCCGGATGGTGGCCAGGGTTCAAAGGACAACTCGCCAGTCGCTAGTGGATGTAAAGCTTATTCTTCTAGTGTCAATGTGCATTCTGCAGAAGAGCTTGGATCTGAAGCGAAAGTGACTCTAGCTTGATGCCGACGTGTTCCTTTTCAGATAGGCCTTTCACTGTTGCAATAAAGCAAGTTGCGAAAGCAAAGGGAGGAGCTTTCAAAAAAAAGGCTTTAAAGAGTAATTCCAAAAGTAAAAAAAAATCTCCCGCCATGAATGCTCTCTTGACTCGTCACAATCGTCAGAATCTATGCTGCGTTTGCCGTGGTTTGAAGAGGCGTACACGGAGCCCGACAGTACGTAAATCTTGAGGCATCCGAAGAATATTGCCTTGGAAAGTGGAAACCTCGGCAGCATGTGTGTGGTTAAACGAAAACACTGACGCCGATAACTTTATTTTGATGGATTCAGAGGAGGAAAAATGGGGGGGGGGGCTTTTACACAGCTTTATAAGTCCTCCAGATGAGCTAGACGTCATATTTCTCAGTTTTGCCCAAAGTTAATACAGTGCTACAGTGAGATTTGACCATATATAAACAGCAACAATGTTTGATTTGTCTTTTGATTGCATTGCAGTGTAACCACCATTTGACCAAAACAAAATCTAGGAAAGATATAGTTCAAAGCGGTTTGCTTTAAAAATAAATATCACATCACTATAAATGTTCTTCTTCAGGGAAAAAGGAATCGGGTTTTCATTCCTACTCTGAACTAACGCAGTGGCCGATGATACTGTGCAGTGCACCTTGGCCTATAGGGACCGTGTAAGGTTTTTCTCATCTCATCTTTTGTTTTCTTTATTTTTTCCTTTATTTTCTTTTATTTCCATTCTACTTCCTTTTTTCCCATTTCTATCTGTCTTTTCGGTGTGCATGGGAGAAGCGATATTTGGTCTTCATCTTTTTTATTTCTACTTGACGGGGATTTCAAAGCTCACTTCTTATCCGCTTTATCATATCCTCATGCTGTATAACTGTCCAAGATAAGGTAAATTTTTCACCAAATTTGAAAAAAAAAAAAAAATTGAAAATTGTGATGTACAGCTGCATAAAATAAAATGTCCTTTCTTCTTAGTCTGAGCAAGTGCAAAGAGGAAACAAAACATGTTCTAGCTATCCAAAATTTTGCATTTTCGGGATCATGAGAACACGATTTTGTTATATTTATCAGTGTTGTGATAAGAAAACAAAAAAAAAAATGGAAAAAAAACTAAAACGGGTAAATCCAACACACTGTTTTCTGAATAAATGAGATCAATCCCATCTTCATCAGTCAAAAATAACGACGTAAGGAAGTGTAAAAAGGATTCGATCTTACTAGGGTGCTCTTTCTACTCTTCGTTTATTTATTCTTGATGGACGAGGATCTGCGTCGAACAAATAGTCTTCTACATCTAGAAATAAATGAAAAATAAAAGATATAACTTTTACTAGAAAGATAAGTTCTAGAATGAACATGTATCTGACACAGCCTAGCCGTATTTATCTTCATGTAACCAGACCTGTCTCAATTTCATCAGTCAAGGAATACGACCTTAGTAAATGTTTCAATATTTGCATACGCCACTCAGCCGCCCTCAGAGGTGGGTCTCCTCGCCTTATTTCAACCACTGCAGCGTGCGCGGGCGTGGATTATTATTATTTCTAAGTGGTTGTTTTGTGCATGTGCGCAAACCCACCAAGAGTCAGTTACAGAAAAAGCTCTAGCCAAAGTCTCCATTAGTTTTTAAGAACATATTTACACATACGAAATAAAAAGTATATACACCAGTTTATATGCTGTATATTATATATATATATATATATATATATATATATATATATATATATATATATATATATATATATATATATATATATATATATATACATATATATACATATATAATATATATATATATATATATATATATATATATATGTGTGTGTGTGTGTGTGTGTGTGTGTGTGTGTGTGTGTGTGTGTGTGTGTGTGTGTGTGTGTGTGTGTGTGTGTGTGTGTGTGTGTGTGTGTGTGTGTGTGTGTGTGTGTGTGTGTGTTTATGTGCGTGTGTGCATATATACATACATACATGCATACATACGTACATACATACATGCATACATACATGCATATATACATGCATACATACATATACATATATACACATATTAACACAAAAATTGACACACACACACACGCACACAATATATATATATATATATATATATATATATATATATATATATATATATATATATATATATATATATATATATATATATATATATATATATATATACTATGCATGTGTATGCAAGTGTGTTTGTATGTATGTAAGTGTGTATATGCGTGCTTATGGTCTATATATCTTATATATTCTAGGCCAGTTTGCAAGACGTTCGTAAGTATTCATGTGAAGAATATACGATGAATTTATTTACTCACACATTACAGTCAGATAAAATAAACCTTGTGCAGATAGCTGAATACTATTTTCCTCTCGATATTAGCCAAAAAATCAAGCTCCGGGGTCGTGGATATCCGAGGCTTGAGGAAGAGGTCGCGAGTGTAAAGAGGGTAGGCACCTCTGGCCTATGAGAAAGCGAAGAGGAACTAAGGATTTTAGCTTTTATATGGAAAATAACTCTGCGACTAATCATGAACCAAATATTTTATATTTTATATTGGTATCTTGAGATTATATGCATCTAATGGCTAAAGGGTTTTCGATTTTATAAGAAAGTTCTCACGTCCAAAGGATGTCAAAAAAATGTTTGGCCTCCAAAAAGCCAGAATTTGCATTTGAGTCAGTTACTGTGTACAGCCCCTTTCAGTTCTGAGTACTCAGTACATAACATGTCTAAATACCAATTCTATATGGGATCATTGGCGGGGGCTTCCCGTATATGACTTGGCCCTCCCAAGGAAATGTGATATAAAACCCCGATTCCTGATATAACATTGTTTCTTCCCAAGCAGATTCAGACCATACTGAAATATCGTTGAAAAGGCTGTCAATTACACGATGAAGATTGCATAATGCTTCTGTTAACTCAGTTCAAGAAGAGCTCTATAAGTTTGCGGCATCAACCAGATCGAAATAGTTCGAGATAGTATATATACAATTCCTAGTATTGTATTTTTCTAAAATACTTTGCTTTTGCACTTTGTTCACTTGATAAGCTCGCGTTAATCGTATGCACTTACGTAATGGGACAATTAAATTTAAAACCACTGACCAAAAGTCAACGCCAAACGCTCATTTGCCGAAGTGATATTCCGGGGGCTCTAGGATACGCAGTAGCCACCTTTCACCCTCCCGGTTTGCCAGGAATCCAAAGTACAGGAAAAGTGTAAAGCATCTATTTGTGTAATATACTCTTTAGGCTATATGGATCCTTGTACAATATTGCAAGACAGTGGCTCATAAATAGTTTACAAAGATTATATTGCAAACAACAAAACAGTGATAAGAGATACTGCCATACGCCATAATACTGTATATTTGATCATACAAAATCACCACGTGACATTTGGTAAACATCACAAAACATACACAGCAACATCACTAACACTGATCCACCGTAGACTTGAAATCTGGGCTGCGTTTTGTACCATACAAAAGATGAAGGCGTAAGGTATCCAGAATGATGGAATATGTATATGCGGGTTATGCCCTTTCCTCTGTGAAGTTCACAATCGCTCAGTAATTTCCTCATTGCTTCAATTTTCGAAATTTATTTTCTTTCTCTTAGTGCCGTAGGGAGTGATATGATTATTATTATTACCATCAACATTGTGATTACCATTACGCTATTAAAATAATAATAGCAATATTTTTCCTTTCGGAAATCAAGGAAAAGGATAAATAGGTAAGTTAGTTAGTAGTAGTAAATGCCTCCTTGTGGACCCATCTATGGGTACACACAATCAACTAATATCACAATGGCCTTGGCATACATGTCATGTCATCCTAGCACAAAGGGTTGAGATGTGGTACAGTTGACTAATATGTTATGCTTTTAACCTGTAACAGTTACTATGCTGATAGAAAATGTTATAACTAAAAGATGATAATCAGTATAAGTAAATGGTAACAGAGCTCATTAGTGAAGGCCACTAATGACCTTAGCTGTTGATACGGCAGATATCTTTAAATCCTCAATCAATCATCAGTGAAGCATCATATTTAACAATGTATTTACATTAACATTTTGAAAAAACATTTTGCTACATGCATTATTCAAGAGAAAAGTTAAGAGGGTCCATCAGAATAAAGGGATCATTAACAGGGTTGAGAAATCTGTACAAAAGCCTAATTTATGTATACTGAAGATAAAGTACTTTTAATGGCCTAAAGGTGCTCTAAAAAAAATAGTCAGTATTTACAAAGTACTTAAAACTCGTATCCCTTTCCTGAAAGACACTGTTCATTATTCATTTTTAATGAGAAATTAGCTCTTTTCACAAGTAACATCTAGCACATAATTGTTATGACTATTGTAGCAAATACTCTGATAATCCTATCATGTTGAGAAGAATATTTATCCTATATGGTTAATACCTATTCAGAGCCTGTCTGTTAAAAAGGTCATAAAACATATTCATCTGTACTTCTACATTTATTACAGTGTGATGCTGCATTAATACTAAGACACACTCACATAACATGAACAAGTCTTGTTACGATTTGTAACCTTGAGAAATTCAGGTAAAATCAACTGTTTACAACTTCATATTCCCTGGACAGTGACTGTCTTTAAATTAAAGAATTCACTTAATGATCCTGAAATTTATGATAAGAAAATAAGGAATCTGTGCCATACATTTTGGTAACCAAATATTATAAAAACTTTTCCAAGCAATAAAAATTCTGGATTAATTTATTCTGCGACTTCCATTTGGTTATATATGTTTGTATATAATTTAAGGAAGAAAAGAACATTTATTTTAAAAACACTTCACAGACATACAAAAATAACAAAAATATAATTTCTCTTAAGACAAAGAGGAACATTACAAACACAAACTTTCAAACACTTGAAAAGGTATATTCATACATTATTGTTTCCATACTTATTACAGAATATCTTGGCTTATTTATAACCTGCTATTTTTTGCCGACTTTATATCATATAAATATCTACAATGCCTTGGTACAAAATCTTGTACTTGTAGTTAATCCTACAAATATACAACAAAATCACACCTGAAATTGGAAAAACATCACTCAAGTCTTATTAAGAAACAACAGATGACATGGTAGAAAAAAATGGAATGAACAAGACAAACGCTATGCAGCTCTCTGGATCAACACATGTATCGATCACATGTGCATCAGAAGCGTGATGGGGCAGTGGTCGGAGCCATACAGGGACGTCCGGATTAGGTTATCACACAGCTGAGGCACCAGTCTCTCAGATATGACAAAGTAATCAAGTCTCCTGAAACACAAAAACATATAGTGTACAGAACAGTGTGTCTTACATTTCTTCATAGAAAAAGAAGGCTTCTTGAAAGGATTCTTTCCTTGTCAATGACTCTAAAACTTTAATCCAGCTGGAGGGAACTTAATTAATATTTAAGCTGATGCCAGGGATGGCATGTGCTGACATACCATGCCCACTGAGTTTATTTTCTGAATTGGCTTTACACATAGATGGCTCTACAAAGTACATAGATCCACAAGTACTTATTAACAAATGTGCCAATTATTAGTACCACCTACCGCACCTGTTTACTCTTTTACTTGATTATTGACAATATTTTTTGTTTTGTTTTATACTGCTATTATTAAGGTTATAACATTATAGCAATTATTATGTCTATAATAAAAGCAAAACCATCAATATTGAATAGTTAAAAAATAAAAAATAAATAAATAAATAAATAAATAAATAAATGGGGTGGGATCAGGTGAGGTCACAAGGTCTACTGACACACACTCCTTGGTGGCTGAGCACCTGTGGAGACAGGTGTAGAGACATTCCACGGATAAAACAATATGAACAGTACGTTTTCCTGCCAGCATGGGGATAAGAAGTAACTGTAAACTTACCATCCGATGTTTCTAGCCCTGCAGTTCATCATGTATGTCCAGAATGTGTACTGTTTTTCTTTATCAGGGTATAAATGCCTGAATGAATCTACAAAGCCAGCATTTAACAGTTCTGTAAAGCCATCTCTCTCCTCTTGGGTAAAGCCAGCATTCTTCTTATTTCCCTTTGGATTGGCCAAATCTGAAGTAGACAACAAAGAAATTAATATAAGGATGCTTGCAATTTTTTTATTGGATATTAAAGAAATATCTAAAATACTTCTTGCCAACCAATAAATCCTCAAACATTTCTAATTACAACTCAGGATATGGAAGGCAAGATGATTTACTTTCACAAATGGTACTCCCTTATTTGAAGTAATCTCTCAAATAGAAAAAAAAGTAACAGTCCAACTAATCTAAATGTTATTTTCTCGCAATTTCACCATGTGCTGAACTTACCAATCTCTTTGTGGGAAACATTGAGATCCCCACACAGGATAACTGGCTTCTTTTCATCGAGCTCCTTCAGGTACTTGCGGAACTTTGGATCCCAATCCATTCTCTTATCGAGTGTCATTAGACCCTTCCCAGCATTTGGCACATCTATCGAGAAATTACATTAATACAATAACATTAGTACAAGGGTTGAGATTTAAAGTTTCTCATCTTTTTTTTCTGGAAGGAGAAAACAGGGAAGAAAAGACTAAAAACAAGGAATGTCTCTTTACGATATGAAACCATCACAAAGGGAAGCACTTTAAACAGATGATGACATCTAGAACAGGTTAAAAATATCTATTATATTTTTGCCATTATCTACAGAGTTCACATAAACTTGACAATATAATTTCAGACCAAAATACAGATTCTCTTATTAAACTTAGCATTATAGCACTTACTACTAACAATATAAGATTAATAATTTACCAAAAATTTACCTACTTAAAACACTGAAGAAGACTAAATTAATTAGTACATCGTAACATACTTTAAGGTAAAAATATTTAAATAAATTATATTGCCTATACAAAATAGAAGACAGAAAATATACAGGTGTTAATAAAAAATTCAGTTGAATATCGATGTACAGCAAGTTTTCAAACAATTACATAGTGGTATTGGTTTACTTTGTTATTAGTAATAAGATATCCTGGTTCAGCTACATACTATCAGCTTATATAATCAAAATATTCACCATTCTATACTTACAGGAAGTGACAAGATAAAACTTCTCATACTCTGCTGTAATGCAGCGGCCTTCATCATCATGTTCCTTTTCATCAAACCCATATTTAACAGACACTGGTTCTACTTTTGAGTAGAGTGCCACACCTGAGTAACCTTCAGTTTTTGCTGGAAAGAATCAAGTCTGAATCAGCTTAGGTATATTTTGTCATTTTCACAAATATAAAAAATACTAAATAATATAACGTTGCAACCACACCTTTTTTCCCTAGCAACAAAAGCGAAGGCTATAATAATAGTAGAATTGGCAAGGTTTGAAAGATGAAATTCAGTGAAGTTTTACTGGAATTCATGGCCAGCTCTATCACTTCATGATTCATATTGGTCAATACTGCAAAAGATAGATGTATAATGACAGATCTCACAATGTTTAAGGAAAGCCAAAGACGCAGGTAGTATAAGTAAGTGCAATTCCCATAAGTGATCTGTTATATAGTTAGATACATTTGCCAGAAATGGTGTACAATCAAGTTCTATAAGAGCTTACTATTCCCTCATGAACTGAAGGTAGTACAACTGTATATAAAAAAAAAAAATTGTCCTCAAATGAAACTCAAGAGCACAAAGAGAATACTAACCTTCTACAAAATAGCTTTTGTAGCCTTTGACATTTTTTAATTCATCAGGAAGCTTCTTCTCTGAACACTTTGTCTCCTGTAGACACAATATATCTGGGTCCTCTAATTCAAGCACCGACATGCCATCTTTCTGAAAGATTTTAAAAAATAATAAATAAGAAATAAAACTTATAAATACTAAAACAGTATTGAGTGACTTTTAGGGATAACACCATTGCATTTCTAATAATAAAAAACTAACCTTTAACCATGCACGGACTCCATCCACATTCCATGAGACAATCTTTAGGTTCCATGGCTCTCCGTCCTTCGACTTGGCATCGGATTCAAAGTCCTCCTTTTTAGCTTTTTTGTTCTCGCTTTGTTTTGGTGCATCATCAGTCTGAAATAAACCATTCACTTTAAGGAACAGTGTGTAGCAAAATATTTAGACATTTGGTAAATACATAGACTCAATACTTAACTATAATTTTGAATTAATTTAAAGATAAGTAGTCTTTAATCTCTCCATATAAATAGGTGGTAATCCATAAGATGTTTTGAATTACAGGACACCATTACAACCCAAATTTTAGACATTCTGAAATTCAAAAGGGCAAGTCTATACCAAAAACATAAAATATGCAAGACTGGAGGACTTCGAACCTCCTTATCTTTTATTAACCCTAGAAAGAACAAATTACGACTCTAGTTACTATCAGGTATGTGTGCACATTTAACAGAACATGGCACAAGTCATAAGAAAGTGTCAAAATTACCAATGTTATAAACCTCAAAATCAGAACTGAAAGTGTGTATCAAGGAACCCAACCTGCTAATATCCAGGCCCTTCCTCTCCCCCACCTAATGCTAAAGGTCTCTCTATCCATAACACACCAACTAACTGTAACAAGCTGGGACAGAGACAAAGAGAAACTAGATATATCCCTGTACTGCTGTGCACTAGGGGATACGTTAGACAGACACACAACCGACCGCCAAGGGCAGGACGAAAAAAAAGGGGGAATCCGAGACACGTTATGCAAGCTCCTTTGTAATTGGTGCAAAATTCAGGCTTAAACTTCATGTCTAAACAAACTGCTTGTGTAGGAGTAATACCACCGCAGTTACGCCCGATTATACCACGTTATTCAACCCAAGCTTTAATCTACTACCGGTAAATGATGGCATGGCAATTGGCCCTCGCGACCAAGCCAAAGTGCTGGCCAAACGCCACACGATCACGAACACACCGCTGCATTTTCAGTGACAACCCACACGCACTGGCTCGAACGCCTGCCCTGGCCATTTCCCCACCCAAAAGGCCCAAAGGAACGCCGGGGAAAAATGCAGCGACTCCTCCCGAAGGAAATAAATCCTGCGCAGAGAAGGCCCCTCGGCGATGCCCACGCTGCGCCCTCCTCCCGCGGCTTCGCTTGCGCGCTTTCATTCAGCGATTTCGCAAAAGCACTGCGTCCCTTCACTGTACACGGCCGCCAAATGCAATACCTGTTTCCTCTTGGGCGGCATGGCTGTCACTGACAGGTAGAAATAGCGAGCGGCGTTGATCAAAACAGGCTTTGGCGACAAGAGCCTCACGCACGCCAGTTTTATTGTGGCCGACGCCGCTGGATTAGCGTCGTGCGCTACTCGCTCTGCGCTAAAGATGCATTCTTACTCTTTACCTATTAATCACTATTATGTTGCATTGTAGGTTTCATTTGACATTTTATTGATATGTTTATTAGATGGTTTAATCCTGTGTGAAATAGTTTTCGTCAAATACCGAAATAAGATATATGTCCGGATCTAGCAGTTAGCAAATTCTTGACGATAATGATCTGCAAATGACAAAGTAGACATTTTTTTCTTATAATCAATTTACATAATAATGTCCGCAAAAACATGGATAATAGAAACACATCAATATATTTAACTTAAACCGACATATCCACACATGAGCGCTTAAATTCATGTCTTTTCTTGTTCGGTCGGAAAGTTGCAATCCGTCCAGGTTGCAACATGATTTTTCCACACAGGACGTGAAAGTTCATATTTGGGATTATTTATTGATTCGTTGTAACTGTGAAAATTAGTTCCCCGTCATACTTCTCCCTATATAATTCGATATTATTGCTGGGAACCGTTGGTCAGTCTTTGAAATGAATTTAAACTCCACAACACGATGGCGGCGGCCCGTATGGCTGCATAATTCGAAGCGGAGGCGGTCATGGTCATGGAATCTGTCTTTGTTATTATCATAATTACCATGCTTACAACAGGAACAACAACAACAATAACCACCACCACTACTACTACTACGATTACTACTACTACTACTGCTATTACTATTTTTGCTACTACTGCTACTACTACTACTACCGCTACTATCATCATCATTATCATTACTGTTATTGTATTTGTTATTACTATGATCATATTTATTCTCATTATTCTCATTATTATTATTAGCAGCAGTAGTTATTATTATTATCAATGTTATTATTATTATTATCATTATTATTATTATTATTATTATTATTATTATTACCATTACCATTATCATTATTACTATCATCATCATTATTATTATCATTGTCATTATCATTATCATCATTATTGTTATTATCAGTATTTTTAATATTATTATAATTATCGTTATTAATATCATGAACATTATTAATATTATTGTCAATATTATTTATATTATCATTAATTTTATTACTACTGTTACCACTGTCATAATCATTATCACTGTTATTACTATTATGACTATTCATTTCATTCATCAGCCATTGAGGGTCCGTTGTTGGACGCAGGCCTTCCCCAATTGTCTTGGTTTCATGTTTGGGGAGTTTGGGCCCCACCCCGCCGCGCTGGCCCAGGGCGAGGTGGCGGGGTTTATATATGCGAGTGCTATAATAAAAAATAATAGTGTCAATAATAATAATGATAATAATAATAACAATTATTATTATTACTACTACTACTACTATTATTATTATTATTATTATTATTATTATTATTATTATTATTATTATTATTATTATTATTATTATTATTATTATTATTAACAATAATAACAATGGTAATAATAATAACTATATTGATGATAATGATAATGATTACAGTAATAATGATGATAAGAAAATAAAGATAATAGCAACAATAATAATAATGATGATAATAATGATAATAATGATAATAATATTAACAATTATAACAATGATGATAATAACAATAATAGTAATAATAATGGAAATTATAATAATAATGATGATGATAATAGTAATAATAATGACAATAATAATAATCATTGTTATTATCACTATTATTATGACAATAACAAGGAGAATGAGAACAATGGCAATGGTGATGATCATGATAAGAAAAGCAACAACAATAATGATACCAAGCGGTCAGTCACACCGGTTTAATCCGATTTGGATCGGACGCGGATAACGGGAAATTGCGTTGTTTGAGGATCTGTGACTGATTATTCGGCCAAATATATCTATTGGGGGGAAAATGAAATAAGCGGCAAGATAACATTTCATTTTTTCCTTGTGTTTTTTTTCTGTCTTATCAACTGTTTTCACGCTTCTAATTCATTGTGATTATGATTGTATATTTTTTTTCTAATTTATATAGTGTAACTCACTTCCTTTTCCAATCATTTATATATAAACACACACACACACACTCACATATATACAGAGAGAGCGATAGATAGATAGATAGATGGATAAATAGATATACATGTGCACACACACACACACAAATATATATATATATATATATATATATATATATATATATATATATATATATATATATATATATATACATATATATATATATATATATATATATATATATATATATATATATATATATAGAGAGAGAGAGAGAGAGAGAGAGAGAGAGAGAGAGAGATAAATAGATATACATATCACACACACACACACACACACACACAAACACACACTCTCACACGCATACGGATAGATAGATAGATTAATAGATATATGCATATATGTACACACATTTGTATACATATTTATGAATATTCATATGAATATGCATACATATATACATTCATGTGTGTGTATGTGTATGTATGTATGTATGTATATGTATATATATATATATATATATATATATATATATATATATATATATATAGAGAGAGAGAGAGAGAGAGAGAGAGAGAGAGAGAGAGAGAGAGAGAGAGAGAGAGAGAGAGAGAGATAGATAGATGTGTATATATAATATTTATGTGTATATATATACATATATATATATATATATATATATATATATATATATATATATATATATATATATATATATGCACACATACACATACGTGTGTGTGTGTTTGTGCGTTCGCGTGTCCCTCTCTGTTTACATTCCGTAAGCCACATCGTTCCCTCCTCCCACTCTCCCTCTCGACCCATGCAACGTCTCGCAAGCCACCAATCCACCACCGACGCCAGAGCCCCGCAAAAGCCCGAAAAGGGAGGAGAAAGACCCGCGGCGGGCGAAGGGGTCGCCAAAGGCGGCGAGGGGCGAGGGCCTGCGCGAAGGGAACCAGCGAGCCGGCGCGGAGCCTCGGCCAAGGCGGGAATTCGCGGCTGTCAACAGAGGCGCTGCGGCCGTGTCTCCGTGTCTTTGTGTGCTGCCAGGCCGTTTCGGGGTCTTCTTGGTGTCCTTGGCGGCGGGGAAGTGAAGGAGAGAAAGAGGTGAGTGAGGTCCCCTTTTTGGCTCTCTGTGTTTGAGGGAATCGGCGGGATTTGGGGAAGGAGATTCCCTTGCTTCTGAGGGCTTGAGGGAAGGAGGCCTTCGGTTTATGTGTAATGATTTTGGGGATTATTTTCTGTGTTTTGGGGGGGAAATGCGTAGGTTGTATGTCTGTGAGTTAATAAGTTGGGTTGATCTTCATTTCTAAAAGTTTGTGTGTTGTATCAAGTGTTCTGAAGCGTTTATGACTCGTTCTTGTGGATATGTATCATTTTGCTATTGTATCGTACTTTTGGACCTTCTGAGGAAATATATATGTAGCCGAAATTAATATAAACGGTTAAACGAACCATTGCTCTTACATTTATGCAAATTAAGAGCATTTAGGAACGTTGACTTGTTTATGTGAAGGTTTATTTTAGTTTAACTAACTATGTGTAATATTGTATTTAGATCCTTGACAACTTTCAATTAAACAGTGTGGAAAGCAGTATCTCAAACCTGGCCGCAGTAACAAGAACTCATCATGATCCACAGCAGATTTTGCTTAAAGATCATTTAATTAATTATAATGTCCATTCTAAGACAACTGAGTAATTAACCAACAGTTCATGATACGAAATCACATGTAACCTTTTTTCTGTATCCCGATTCCAGAGCCGACCATGAAGTGCACCATTCCAGAGATTTCGTGGCACAACCGCGACCCTGTCCTGGCGATAGACATACAGCCCAACCCCCCGGATGGCGTCTACCGCCTGGCAACGGCCGGGACAGACACGCACATTGTGGTGAGGCGGCAGCTCTGGTTGTTGGTGTGAGTGGAAGCAGAAGCGTGGCGTGTTAGGGTGAATGGATCTGTCTGTGCTTTGTTTGTCGCAAGGAGAGGAAAATTATGCTTACTCATACATGAAATAGTCTAGGGAGGCAGAGACTTTCAGAAATATGGTATGGATGCAATTAGCTTTTTGTAGAGGAGAAAGTCATTATAAGAGATAATCTGCAGACGTGAGTGGTAATGCCACAAATAAAGGGAAAATATCACAGAAATTGCTGCCCACAACTTAAGTTGCTCCAAAGTTTCAGCTGTCTTGCTGTGCATATAAAGTGAAGACTGTTTCCTAGGGAGTTTTGGGCCCCCTGTCAACCCTTTCCTGGAGTAGGGCCCAAAGGGCACCCAATCACGGCAACTTTGATTGTCGAATAAATTATGCGACATGGAGTTGGTGATTTAATCTCTAGAGAGTATGTCCATACTGTCAAGATTTACTGAAAATAGTTTGTGACAGAGACTATGTCCATGGCAATTGGGTGGGGGTTCCTTCAGCAGATCCCCCACCCAGGCGAATATTGTGATTGAGTTTTGGTTTTGGTTAGTTGATTTCCAGGAGTGTCCAATGTTGTTGGGTCAATTAATAGGGACTTAATCTCAGGAGTGTTGTGTAAACAATTATTTTAAGAAGATACTTTGATGTGTATGTTTAAAGCTAAAGCAGATTATTTCAAGTTTATTGATTATCATTATTATTATTATTGTTGTAGATGATCGTTTTCGTAAAGGAGATACACGGACATGTCTGTCCTGGCGTATGAGCCGATTGCAGTGGCCTGTGTGCCAGTTCACAAACCTACCTCCTAGCACAATAAAGATTTTAACATTCCTGGAAATTTATTGTTGAATAAGTAGATAGTTCAAGATCAAATTCTGTCTTGCCAAAATATATGCAAAGAAGTTGTTGGTCTTTGCCAGTGTGTAGAGTCTGCTTCTATTACTTAACAATGCATCTACTTTTAGGTGGCACTTTGGATTATAGGCCTCAATGAAATCAGGTTAAGTGGATTTGAATAAAACACATGATTACAAGAAAAAGTTTTCTTTTGAAAAAAAACAAAACTGGGTGAGGCTTTGCCAAACATTTATCATTTGTAAATGCCTTTTTTTTTTTAGTTATACACACCAGTCTAGCTTAATGTTTCACTTCCTGGTGCATGGCAGAGAAAATGAGAGGAAATTCAGGGGAGAAGAGTTAATTACATAGAATAACTTCACAAGAAAATAATAAACACTCTATAATATAACTGACTAAAATTAACACTAATGTGTGAAGAAATTGTATGAGCCACCATTTTAAGAGATGACATCCAAGATCTTTAAAGTTTTGAATTGGTACAAACAAGAAGAGTGTAGTGGTTAAAGTCACAAGAAGTGTGAATATTTGTGTTTCTCTTATTGGTGGATTTCATTTTCTTACCAGACTATGTCATATAACAAAAACATCTCTTTCATGGGTGTCAGTGTTACAGCATTTAGAACATGTAGATTATGGCATTTATTATCAATGAGAATTGAAATTGTCATTATATTTATATATTTATTCATATTTATATATTTATTTATGTTAATGTATTTATTTATGTTTATGTATTTATTTATGTTTATACATTTATTTATATTATATATATAATTATATATATATATATATATAGATAGATAGATAGATAGATAGATAGATAGATAGATAGATAATGTATGTATGTATGTATGTATATATGTGTGTATGTATATAAGTATGGTTGTTAGTCCTTGTTATTGTTTATTCTTAATATAAAGTAGGCATGATTGTCAAGAGTTCAACATACAGAATAGGAAAATTAAGCCAAGGAGAGCAGAATCATTATTACATGTAAATAACATTTTGACTGATGGTAACTTCAGTCTTTGATAATGTAAAAGATAATCATGTATTCTAGTTCCTTTCATAGTTTTATAAAAGAAAAACAAGTAATATTTAATTTTTCAGTGCTGTCAAAATGTGGAATATGGTAAAGTATCCTTGAAATTCTTCTTCTTTAAATCTATTGATACTTAGGCATTTTGTAATTAACATTGGTAGAAACTTCAGCAAAACATACATGTGTATCCTTTGCTTTATAGGATTACAGTAAGGAATTGCAGGATTGCCCTACCGACCTGACATTTAAATGTTCATTGTAGATTTGGCAGCTACGTATCCTTGATAATGGTGGCGTTAGTGTTGAGGCATTGAGTGACCTGACCCGACACAACAGAGCCGTGAATGCAGTCAGGTTTTCTCCTGATGGAGAAGTATTAGCTTCAGCAGATGATGGTAGGATTTTCAGAATTTCTTTTGCTTGTTAATTCTTTATTAAGTCCATATGCTATATCCAGTTTGATTAGAACTTGTACTTGGTAAAGACTTCATGTTATATAAAATGTTTTTCTTCCTGTTTTCCTTTTTCAAATATTTTGTGACTTTTATTTTTCATGTTATTACTGCTTGTTTTACCATGGAACACATTGAGACCGTAACAACTATTAAAAGTTCTTAATACCAGCTCTACTGTTTTTCTTTCTCTGCAGAAGCTGCCGTTATTCTCTGGAAAAAACAGCAGGAGTCATCATCAGATATTTTTGCAGATGATTCAGAGAAAGAAAATAAAGAACACTGGACTGTTCTGAAGATGTTACGAGGTCACCTTGAGGATGTATATGACCTTTCTTGGTCTAAGTGTTCACAGTTTTTAATCTCGGGCTCTGTTGACAATTCTGCAATTTTATGGGATGTTGGCAAAGGTAATGACACTTCAGTTTTGAATGTTTATTTTTATATCTGCCTTATGTGCTTTTTCTTTCTTTTTCTACATACCTGTCCAGTAGGAAAAGTTAACAATATTGAATAATATACAGTGGAACTTCCCATAATAGGCACCTCAAGGGACCCAGCCAAAAGTGCCAATTTCGAGAAGTTGCCAGGTCCGGGAAGTTGGGGTTCAACGCAACGCTTCAGTCGGGACCACGGAAAATCCGCCTATTAGAGGAAGTTGCCAAGTCCAGGAAGTGCCTATTATGGGAAGTTCCACTGTATATTGGGATATATTTATAAAATCTCTCCTATGACAAGATATTACTTTTTAATTCATCATTTATTATGCTTCTTTGTCAATCTCAAGATTTAATAGTGCACTACATGTAACTGACATTAACACAGTTCCACCATGAAAATGCTGTGCTCATTTTTTATTTCTTTGTGAATTGTCTCTGTACATAGATGGCTCTGCTAGTGCCTAGTCACAAAGGAGTCAATTAGTAGACCTTGTGACCTTACCTGATTTCACCTTTCCTTGAATTGGCAGGGAAAATGTTTTATTTACTAATGCTATGAATATCAATGTTATTTTAATTATAAACATAATTACTGTAATGTTATAAACATTAGTAACAGCAAATAAAATGATGTAAAATATTTTTGTAAATCAAGGAAAAGGGTAAATTGGCAGTACTCATAATTGGCTCATTGGTGACATGGTACAAGTGTAGCCATCTGTGCATAAAAATAGTTAATAAATTAAACTCACAGCAGGCATGGCATGTACATACATGCAGTGCCCATTGGGTCTGGATTAATATTGTTATGTATGTAAAAAGTCTTGCAGATTATGGTAATGTTATGTATGAAGATAGTACACAAGATTGAAATTACTTTTACAGAAAATCTGGGTTAAGCTAATATGGGTGTAGAGATTGGGGATAATACTTATTTTGGTGTAAGCTAACGTATTTATTTCTTTAGTTTACTTTCTATTTTCTTAAAATTTGGTACATTTATTTCTTTTGTATGGTTTCCATTTTTGTACAAAGTTGTGCATCTGACTATATGCACAGAAGGAAAAGTTTGTTGACAGTTTCTGCTTGACGTATGTGTCCAGACATTGCCCGTACAAGGCACAGTGCTCATCTGCTGCTATCTTCCTCTCTCCATCTCCTCCCTTCTCCTTTATTCAGGTGGATTAGTGCTGCACCCTTTATGGTACATGCCTGGCAAGTACTGCTGATAAAATTTTGCTTGCTGGTATACATAAGAATTCATAATTCATGCAGTAAGCTTTGAGAATATGAATTTTATCTTGGGTAGAAGTATAATCTGTAAGCCATTTTTATTATTTTTATTATTATTTTGTAAACTTACAATTTAAATTGTATTTTTATTGGATTATCCCACTTATTCCCCCCCCCCCCCCCATTTTAAGTGTTAAATAGTGCTTCTTTCTATTAATGGATTTAGTCCAACTACCCCGTAACCCCCTTTTTTTTTTGCAGTACTGTACACAGCTTGTGATATTTTCCAGAAAAAAAAGTGTGTGTGTGTATATATATATATATATATATATATATATATATATATATATATATATATATATATTTTTTTTTTTTTTTTTTTTTTTTTTTTTTTTTTTTTTTTTTTTTTTTTTTATCTGTCGTCTCTCTCTCTCTCTCTCTCTCTCTCTCTCTCTCTCTCTCTCTCTCTCTCTCTCTCTCTCTCTCTCTCTCTCTCTCTCTCTCTCTCTCTCTCTCTCTTTTTTTTTTTTTTTTTTTTTTTTTTTTTTTTTTTTTTTTTTGGGGGGGGGGGGGGTACCATTGTAAACTTTCTTAAAATCTGGAATAAGATACATCTTCCTTTTTTTCTTCTTTCTTTTTCTATTTCCCAAAATTCAAAAATTGGTCACCAATATTCCTTTCATATTTCAATACTCCTTTGAATGCATATTCTAACTACAAATCACCATTTTAACCCCCCCCCCTTCATGGGTGGCACTCTTAGTGAAGAATGTGATGGCTTTTGAGTAAAGTGAACAGTTGAAAACTGTTTCATTATTGAATTATTATCATAAGTAGAATGTGAGAAGGGAAAGGTAAGATTAGCCCTTTTTTCACTGAAATTGTTTGTTGTAAAAATGTATGGCCTGTCAATGTATTATATATGTACAACTTCATGTGAATAACTGGTATCAGGCCCTAAGAACTCTCAGTAAAGTTGATAATAGTCCCCTTGTAATGGAAATCTGTTTGTGTTTAGTTTCCAGGGCCTGTTATGTTTGATTATGTAGAATTAAATTGATAGTCTTTAGTTTCCGTCAATTATATGATGCAGCCACTTTTAGATCATTTTGTGTGTTCTTCTGATGAAAGAGTGAGCATTATTGCCCAGGATTGTTTTTTTTGTCACATTTGACAGTAGCTGGTTCATCCAGTTGGATTATAAGTTTATTCCTCATCATGATTTGATAAATTATTTTAGAGTTCAGTTTATTTATTTACAAAAAGAACATTGTTGAGATTTGTTTCAAATTGCAAAAATTCACTGAATGAACTGTGTAGGTAAGACAGGAAAATATGCAATAACCTTGCATCACAGGAGAGAAGATTTAAGTTGGCAAGTTTCCTCTGTTGGGAAAGGGAACGGTTATTATGATTATATCAGTGATTGTTATTCTTTTTCATTATTTGTCATCATTGATGCAAATAAGATTTTTTATTAAAATGGTTATTTTACATTTTTCCAGGTAAAAATATAGCATTACTCAATGATCACAAAGGATTTGTGCAAGGTGTAACATGGGACCCACAAGGCCAATATGTTGCTACTTTGTGCTCTGACAGGTAATTTCATGATAACAGATATTAACAGTTCATTAGGTGTAAATGTAGTGAAAGAGATAATGATTATTTGTGCATGAAATGCTTACAAAATAATTAGGTATGATTGTGTATATATATGTATAGATAGATATAGATATATATATGCACACATTGATAGTTCATTTTATTATAAATAGTGATTATGGTAATGGCAGTGGGAATACTTCGGAATTAGTAGTACTGATTGACTTTATTTTAGTATTATTTATATGTATTTTTTATCATTATTATTACTATTTTCTTCATAACAGTAG
>NC_051397.1:51947558-51955058 GCF_015228065.2 Penaeus monodon | reverse complement strand
ACACCAAAATATATTCATGAACCCCGGATACTCCCGAACGTGTGGTCGTATGGGTACAACCTATCTTCAGCAGCCGTACTTAGCTGACTGCTATATGAAAACATGTCTATAATACTAAGGTGTATACGGTTAGTACTTCGAGAACATTTGTTATGTACCCTTTGCACTCACTACACACACACACACACACCACACACACAAACACACACACACACACACAAATGTGTGTGTGTGTGTGTGTGTGTGTGTGGTGTGTGTGTGTGTGTGTGTGTGTGTGTGTGTGTGTGTGTGTGTGTGTGTGTGAGTGTGTGTGTGTGTTGTGTGTATGTGTGTGTATGTGTGTGTATGTTGTGTGTGTGTGTGTGTGTGTGTGTGTGTGTGTGTGTGTGTGGTGTGTGTGTGTGGTGTGTGTGTGTGTAATATATATACACACAGACACACAAACATATATATATATATATATATATATATATATATATATATATATAGATTATATATAATTACTGTATATATATATATTATATATATATATATATTCATATATCTATATATATATATATATATATTATATCACACGCGCATATCTATATCTATATCTATATATATCACATATGATCCTATATTATAATTATATATATCTATAATATTATATATATAATATATATATATATAATTATATACATGTATATATACACACACTGTTTAAATACACTTATATACATCTTTATATATATATATATATATATATATATGAACATACATACATACATATATATATATTATATGATAGTATATATATATTATATATATATTGTATGTATGTATGTATGTAAGTATGTGTGTGTGTGTGTGTATGTGTGTGTGTGTGTGTGTGTGTGTGTGTGTGTGTGTGTGTGTGTGTGTGTGTGTGTGTGTGTGTGTGTGTGTGTGTGTGTGTGTGTGTGCCTGCGTGTGTCCGTGCGTGCGTGTGTGTGTGTGTGTGTGTGTGTGATAATTTTCCTTTCTCCAACCCCCCCTCCCGCACCGCCGCCGCAGGACCCCTTCTGCAAGTTCGGCTTCCAAGTGACGGGCGTGTTCGAGAGTCACCCGCTGCCCTACACAACCTGCTTCGACACAGACTACCTGCTTTTCAATGACACCGACGGCAACGTTGCCACGTAAGTAGACGCAGATGTCTGCTTTTTTTTCAATTCTGCAATCTTTTCGATCAATTTTAGTTGTGTTTGATGTTGATGCTGGTTATTCAGAAACAGTTGAGAGATATATATGACGCGAGAAAATTATTACAAGGACACTCACAAAAATGTAAGCAGAACGAATTTCTTGACTTCATAAGTGTCACGAAGCGAATATTTTTACAGGAATTATGTTTTTGACTATTTTATTCACAACACATAAATACACTCTATATATATATATATAATATATATATATATATATATATATTATATATATATATATATATTATATATATATACGTATGTATATGGTACACACGCTGATACAAATATATATTCATATATATGCATATGCATACTTATATACATATATATATACATTAACATATATGTATGTATGTATGTATGTATGTACTCTATACATACATATATATATATATATATATATATATATTATATATATATACATATAATATTTATATGTTATATATATATATAATATATATTATATATATATATATATATATATATATAATATATGCGTATCTGTATGTAATAATATATATTATTAATATATTATATATATGGTGTGTACACTCGCGTGGGTGCGTATGTATGAATATTTACGAGCAATATTCTACCACTATCTTATTTTAAGGTATTGTGGGTACTACAGCGAAATCAGCTGGACACCCGCACGATGAATTCGAGCTGATATTTTCCGTAAGAAACCACGCCTTTACTTGTTGGTGGGACATAACGTAGAACTTTTTTGCTAAAGTTTCCTCTTCCCGTACAATATTATAAGATACTGAATTGAATGAAATTAGTAAAGAATTACCTATTATCACGTCCTCAACAACACACAAAATAACAACAACTAACGACGCTAAAACAACGAAACGAGACCAACAACCCATTTCATAACCCCCCCCCCCCATTATCCCATTCCCTCCGTTTATCACCCCATTTCGCCTCCCCATTTACGTAGACGAAGGCAGACAGTCCACGAGGCAAGGGATGGAAGATTACGATCAAGAGTATCAAGATATGTGGAGGCGCCCTTTACGTCGCCGACGGGCCGACCGGGGCACTGGAAACCCCGATCTCGTCAGGCTTGTACCCGAACAACTTCGCCTGCACTTGGTACTTCCAGGTGAGTGCGAGGCGGGTGTCCCGCTGCTGTTTTCGGGCCCGGGTTTATTCATCTGTTCATGTTTGTGTTGATTTATTCACGTATTTACTTAGGTATTTATTCATTATTTGGTTACTTTGCCATGTCGCATAAATAAATAAATAAATAATATATATATATATATATATATATATATATATAGATATATATATATATATATATATATATATATATATATATATATATATAATGTATATATATATATATGTATATATATGATGTATGTATGTATATATTCCTGTTCACATGCTTATTCTTAAGCTTTTCCTTATTCTCATTATCAATATCACCATTATTGTTATCATTATTATCATTATCATTATCATTATTATTATTATTATTATTATTATTATTATTATTATTATTATTATTATTATTATTATCATTATGATGATCATCATCATCGTCATTATCATTAACATTAAAATTATCATCATTATTTTTATTATTGCCATCATGAGTAGCATTATTATTATTATCACTAATAATAGTGATAATGATGATGATGATAATAATAATAATATAATAATAATAATATAATAATAATAATAATAATGAGAATAATAATAATAACAACATAATGATAATGAGAATAGTGATGATAATAATCACAATTATAATGATGATAATGATAATGAAAAAATCATGATCAAAATAAAAACAATATCATTAGCATCATTATTGTTATCATTATTATATTTTTCATTATCTCTGTCATCATCAGCATCATCAGTATCATTATTATCGTTATAATTATTGTTTTTATTTCATTATCGTCGTCATTACTATATTTCTATTATTATCATTATCATTATGATAATAATGATAATGACAATAATGATTATTATCATTATCATGATAATAAAAAAATTTAGTGATAAATGAAATATAATGATAAATAATAATGATGATCATAATAATATTAATAATCATAATGCAATAATAATATTAATAATGATAATGATAAGGATAGCAATAATAATAACAATAAAAACAATAATAATGATTATAAAATAATATAATAATATAATAATAATAATAATACATAATGATAATAATAATAATAATAATAATAATAATAATAATAATAATAATAATAATAATAATAATAATAATAACAATAATAATAATAATAATAATAATATAAATAGTAATTATAATGAATATGATGTTATTATGTTTATTTTCATAATAATAATTATTATTATCATTGTCATCATTATCATAATTATTATTATAATTATCATCATCATCATCATCATGATCGTCATTATCATCAATTATTACTGAATTATTATTATTATTATTATTATTATTATTAGTAGTAGTAGTAGTAGTAGTATGTACTGAATTATTATTATATATATTTATTATTATTATTATCATTATCATTTTTATCATTATTATCACTATCATTATATCATTATTATGATCATGAATATTATTACTATCATCATGATTATGATTATTATTTTTGACTATGATTATTACTATCATTAGCATTATTGTTAAGATTGTTGCTATCAGCATTATCATTATCATTATGATCCCTGAGCTCGAGGTAACCCACGCAACACCTTTTTCCGTTAAGCGAAAGCAATAGCCCAAACTTTTAAAAGATGAAAAAGAAAAGAAAAGAAAAAAGGAAAAATAAAATAAAATCAACAGTACCTTTTTGTTCCTGTTCCCTCCATCCTCCTCAGACGACGGAGCGAACCTCCGTGAGGATCGGCTGCGACACCTTCTCTCTGACCGACCCGATCACCTACCCGAACGGCACCACGTACTGCCTGGACTTCATCTCCTTCACGAGCGAGAGCCTCTACTCCACGGAGATGACCCGCTACTGCGCGGACGCCCTGCACGACCACAACCACGTCGTCTACAGCTCCACCTCGTCTCTGCTCGTGCAGTTCCGTTCGGACGACACTGACCAGGACACCGGCTTCGTCTGCAATTACGAGTTGATCCAGCATGCTAATTAGGGATTCGAAACGGGGAACCATTATGATACTTTCGAGCTTTCCAATTTGCGAATTTCTCTCTTTCTTTATTTGTTTTTATTTTTATTTATATATTTGTTTATTTTTTGCTTTGTTTTTGATAGTGAAGGAGCATGGTGTTCAGATACAGTTTGCAAAGGCGATGCATTAAATCCAGGGCACTTGTCATCTGGCCACGCGTTCGGACAAGTCGGAAGAGCTACAATATTTGTGATTATTTTACATTAAATGAAGGTATGATTGCCCTTTCTGAATATTCATAGTCACCTGTTGTTTATGCTTGTCAGAAAAAAATGGCGGGTAAATTTATCAAAGACAGGATATACAATATTCAATTGATTAACTCTCTTGCATATTCTTCCTCCCTCTCTCTTTCCTTCTATTGCCCGATCTACTCATCTATTTTATCTCACTTTCCCTTCTATTCCTTTTATGCTCCTTTGCCTTATTATTCCTAATAACAAATAATTAATCAGAGCATCAAGGAAATTTAATACCTTGTAGTGTATCAAGGTCAAATAAATTTTAAAGGCTGGTTGTGATGCATATTCTTCACCTTCGTCTTCAATTTTAAATGTTACACACACATAAAAAGAGATAAGGGGAGAAAACAAGAGAGAGAGAGAGAGAGAGAGAGAGAGAGAGAGAGAGAGAGAGAGAGAGAGAGAGAGAGAGAGAGAGAGAGAGTGAGAGTGTGACTGATGCACGTCCCCCCTCCCCTCCGCAACACGCTCCTCTCTCTCCCTCTCTTCTCCCTCCATGCTGTGAAGTTTAATTATCCACTTAATTATCCATCACTCATTGCTCATAAGCTCTCAACGAAGCTACCCTTAGTGGGACACTAACCCTCGCGAAGATAAGTGATCTTAGGTAAGCGCAACAGGAACAAACATTTCACTCAAACAGCGCGACTGTTGTTTACTTTTCCGCCATTTTCATTGCATCTCGTGAACGAACTGGAATTGTAAGTATTTTTTCTTTGCCTTGCCTCTGTTTTATTGTTATTATTATCATCATTACTATTTTACTTTATTTTTTATCTTTTAAGGGGGAGGTAGAGATTTGTAACTGATGTACTGTACATTAATCTATAAGTGTATTTTAACAAGCACGAAGGCGTTGAAAAACGAACATAAGTCATATGAACATTTCTTCCTCTACAATGTTTTTAATGTTTCTCTTCTTAATAGATAAAATATGAATGACGAGGATGTAGTTTCCGAGTCTAAAAACGTTTTAGTGAATCCGCGAACCCTGCATATTGCAAATTGAGGAATATATGTATTTCCATTTTTAAAAAGTACTGCCAGTTCTTGATCTCACAAATAGAAGTTTTATGATGATTCGTTAACATTAATTAAAATATAACACCGTTGATCCAGTGGCAGTAACAAAATGACAATAGCAAGGATAATAATAATAATAAAATTGATGTTAATGTTGATAATGATGAAATAGTGATAATGATAACAGCAACAGTAAGGAAATGATAATAATGACGATGAAAATATCAGTACTTCTGTTTCTGTTTCTGCTATTGCTATTGCTACTACTACTATGCTGCTACTTTACTACTACTAATTCTACTACCGATACTGCTGTTTTTGCTGCTGCTACTACTATACTACTACTACTACTACTAATAATACTATCAATACTACTACTACTACTGTTACTATAACTATTACTACTACTACTAGTACTACTACTACTACTACTGTTACTAAACTACTACTACTACTGCTACTACCAATGATAATGGTACACTCCTGCTATTACTATTACTATTGCCACTGTAAATAATATTGTAATTAATAGAAATAATAATAATTATAACGATGATAATGGTGAAGATGATTAAGAAAACAAAAAACAAGAACAACAAATATAATGATCCCGATGATAAAACAAAACAACAATGATGAAGATAAGGACACTGAAAAATATGATGATAATGATAGTGCATAATGGCAGTAATGATAATAACGATAATGAATAACAATTATAATAATTATAATAATGATGATGATGTGATAGTGATGATAATGATGATGCTGGTGATAATGATGATAATAACAACAATAATAATAATAATAACAATAATAATAATAGTAATATAATATAATAATAATAATTGCAATAACGGTGATTATAGTAGTAATAACAATAATAATGCTAATAGTGATGCCAATGAATATAACAATAACAAAAACAATGCTAATAATACAAAAATAAACATATAATGTAATAATAATGACAATAACAATGATGATAATGAAAATAAGATTAAAATTATAAGGATGATAATGATAATAATAATAATCATAGAAATAATAATAATAATAATAATAATAATAATAATAATAATAATAATAATGATAAAGGTATCACGAGACAGATGACAATGATTATTAAAAGTAATAATAATGATAATGACAGTGATATCAGCAGTAAACATGATGATAATGACTATAAATATTTTATGTAATGATGGTTATAATGGTAATAATAATAATGATCATAATAATGATAACAATAATAGTAATGATAATAATAATAATAATAATGTCAATGATAATAATAATAATATAATAATAACCATAATATTAATGATAAAAAATAATAATAATAATAATAATAATAATAATAATAATAATATATTATCATTATGATGATGGTGACGATGAAGATGATATTGATGATGATGATGATGATGACGATGATGATGATGATGATGATGATGATGATGAAGATGATGATGATGGTGACGATGATAATAATATAACACCAACAATAATAATAAATGATGATAATAATGTTCATAGTAATGGTGGTAATAGTAATAATAATAACAACCATAATAAGAATAATATTAATAACAATAATGATAAGATAGTAATAATGATGATGATGGTCATGATGATAGTAGTGATAATACCGATGATAATATAATTTTTTATAAGAATGAGAATAATGATAATATTGATAATGATAATAATGACAATAGTAATATTACAATGACAGTATAAATGATAATAATGATAATGATAATGATAATAAATTAATGGTAATAATAAAGAAATAGTAATGATAATGATAGTAATAATATATTAAGAGTAATAAT
>NC_051397.1:51936519-51942458 GCF_015228065.2 Penaeus monodon | reverse complement strand
TTTATGTGGCCTACAGGAACCTCATCTCTATTCAGGCTTAATACTAGTAAGTCAAAGTTATAGAGTTGTTAATGTGGGTTCTGGTTTAAAAAAAAATACATAATGCTAACCCGTTGTCTTGTTTTTTGTTGTGTTTTAGTAAAAGATGAATTGCAGTGAGTCTGATGTATAATCATTCCTTTCACAGATATTTGAGTGGTGGTACTTTCGAAAATATGGAACCTCGTCATTGAACAGGTGTCCCTCAACCACCTCAGTCCATGGATTGGGGTGGTGAGAACACCACCACAGAAAACACCAATACCAATCCCAACAATAACAATAATCAACAAAGTGTACCAGGTAAGTGAATTTGTAATTTGTAAGTGCATTTTTTGTCTGAAAACTGTGAAGTTCCTTACTATGCAACAGTAGTTTGTTTATACATTCATACATTCTTTCCCCTTTGATTCATTATTTTTCTTTGATTTACATATTTCTGAAATTTTTCAATATTTTAGAGTGTAAAGTGTGGCGGAATCCGCTGAAATCTTTTCCGAGGTTCTGAGTACCAGCGGCTAACATGGTCAACCAAGAAGGAACCCCTGACATACTATGACATGAACTTATCTGCACAAGCCCACCAGACATTCTTCACTTGTGAGGCAGATGCAGGGAAGCCAGAATATGAAAGTAAGTCAGTCCATTACCTTAGTCCATGGTGTCATATTTTGAGTTTGATGGGCAAGCATTTTGTAGTAGTTTGCACTGTAGCAGAAATGCTTATATATAACTTCTATAAACAGTAATGCAGACAGCCTGGAGAGAAAGAAACCCAGAGGTACGCATCAAGTCGGCACATTCTGCCTTGGAACTAAACCCCGAGTGTGCCTCAGCATACATTCTCTTAGCTGAGGAGGAATGCAACTCCATTGTGGAGGTGGAGAAAATGCTTAAAAACAGCATTGAAATATGCTGAAGTAAATTATAGAAAGTCACAAACTACCCAGCATCAAAGTCCAGTTATGGAAGCTTTGCACAGTAAGTTCAGTACGTTTTTCATTACTTTTAGTTGGTGACCAGTTGTGTGTGTGTATTTTTATGTCATTGAGGAAAAAAATTAGCTCTATATATAGTCTTTGTTTCATGCTACTTTGGCCAATTGTTATTTGTTGCTTTGAATGTAATTTTATAGGTATTTTATTTGGGAGAATTGTGCATTGGATCAAGATTTACTAATGCAGTTTTTTAACCATATTGATGTGCCATATAGTTTCTGTTATTTTTACTTAAAGTAGTGTAAGTAATAGGTAACTAGTTTATTATCATTTGAGAAAGGATAATTGTAAGGGAAATATAACTGAAAATGTAAAATAATTATACTTGAAGCATTTGATTACCATATTTTTATAAAGATTTCTAAGGATATTTGATTTTTCCTAGAGGATGGACACCTAAGGTTCAAAATGCTCTTTCTTCTTGGTTGTGAGCTCAATATGATTTTCTTTTTTACTCTTTTGTTTTGTTTTACAGGGCGGGACAGAAATGTATTTATTTACATAAAAAAGACGACTTGCCATGTGCGCAAGAAAACTTGGCAAGATGAAAGAAGCAATAAAGATGTTCAGGGATGTAAGTGTTACCGGTTATTTATGTATTCTGGCTAAACTTGGCAAACTCACCACCTAGATGGTCTTGTCTTGCTAATTATTTGATAGGTATGGCCCAGCTATGATTTTTTTTTTATGAGCATTTTGTCTGCCTGTGTGTGAATTTACCACTTGTTTAATACCATGTGTGCCAGAAGGTGTTAATGATTCAGATATATAATGTTATTTGTGTTCCATGCATGAGTGTTCCACTTATATAGTCATTCACATACTAAAGTAACTAATTTTTCTTTCAGTTAACAAAGGAAGTGCCTCCAATTATGAATGTCTTAAACCTACATGAAAATTTGTTAGAGGCATTACTTGAGGTTGGTGCATATGCTGATGCACAAGCTGTTCTTGCAAAATATGATGACATTGCTCTCCCAAAGTCTGCAACTATATGTTATACAGCAGCACTGCTAAAAGCAAGAGCAGTAGCAGATAAGTTAGTATTGATGTGTGTTTGAATAATGAAAGTATGTCTGTATGTTTTATTATTTTTCTCCCTTCCTCTCCATCCCTATATCTTCCCTCTTCCTTATTCTTTTCCCTTTTTTTTATGTCTTTTCTTTGTTTCTCTTTTTTGCATTTCTATTGATCATATATAGCTTCTGTATAATGTTTATAGTAATGGGGGATATTTCTCCTGGTTTTATAGTGTTGTGGAAGAGGAACTTACAAAGTCCATTATTCTAGATTTTCTCCAGATATAGCAAGTAAACGTGGTCTCACAGCAGCAGAAATGGCAGCTGTAGAAGCCATTCACCGTGCTGTAGAATTCAACCCACATGTACCAAAGGTAATTAACATTTTCAGTTACTGTTACTCATATCACAACAAAATTAGGAGAGACAGAGTATGAGAGTAAGTGTGAGAGCCCTTGCACACTTAAACATATACATATTGTTTATAATTTTACTCTTTTCAGTACTTGCTGGAGATGAAGCCACTTATTCTTCCTCCTGAGCATATTCTTAAAAGAGGAGATTCTGAAGCCATTGCATATGCCTTCTTCCACCTCCCACACTGGAAAAGAGTAAGTAGCTTTTGTGAACTGGCATGTCATTCCATAGTGCATAGCATTTCATTGAGACATTTATTTATAATTCAGAGCATTAACAGAGTAAATGAACTTTGTCACTATCAGTGTATTAATTGTTAATTGTCACTGAATCTTCTGGAGAGGAATTTGATTTTTAAAAAATTTCTTAAAGGTTGAAGGAGCACTGAACCTCCTGCATTGCACATGGGAAGGAACATTCCGTATTATTCCCTATCCTCTGGAGAAAGGACATTTGTTTATCCTTACCCAACTTGCACTGAATGTGCAGATCGGGAGCTTCTGCCATGTAAGTATTTATCTCCATGAAATTGCTGTTCTTCAGCAGCTCCCAAACATTTTTGAATCTATACACCCACCTCTGCCACCACCATTTTTTTCTACCATTTGCTGCATGCATTGCATTTCATTTGATTTATAAAGCTGACAAATTTACTAACATTAATTGTATATCACTTACATCTTATTATATTACAACAGTACTTGTCACAAAATAATATCATTGTATGTTATCTTTCAAGTTTTTTCATACATACCTCCTGAGGTGTATGCACCACATTTTGGGAGTCGCTGCACTTATAAAACAGTTATGTTGTGTTATGACACATTATTGATCCATTTGGAGTTTTGTCTCAATGAAAAGTGTATTAGAATATCTTACTTTTTAAAAAAATGATATTGTAAAATGTTATTGTTGGTAGGCAGATAACAAATGAAGATGGCCAATCAATTAGAAGTAAGAATAGCTTGCTTGGACCAGGATGCATAGCTGTAAGGTATGCATACAGGTCCCTGCATGCCACAGTGCTGTCTTGATTTTCTTGATAGTTGCAGTTTACAGAAATTCATGCAATTTATCATTTGTTTTTTCTTTGCCATAGATTAATTTATTTTATTATTTTTCTTGTTATCTGCAGCTTTCCATGAGGTGTCTGTCTACCCAAAAAAGGAGTTGCCATTCTTCATTGTATTCACTGCAGGGCTTTGCTCCTTTACTGCATTATTGGCTCTCTTAACACACCAGTATCCTGAGCCCATGGGTGCTCTAGCCAAGACAGTATGTTTTACTTGTGCTTACTTTAATTTTATGCAAAAGATACTGAAATAGTGAGACAGTTGAAATTCCTGTGTTTTCTAAGATTCTCAATTGATTTTGTCCTTATAGCTTCTGAGCTGGTGGTATGTCCCAATCCAGTATGTTCTGGAGAAAACTGGAAGCGGTTCTGCCATCAAACTTCTTCATCATCTATCTCGAATTTGACCACCATACAATAGGTACTGTTAATTGCAATTCCATTACATAATTATTGCAAACATATTAGAATTTGGTCCTTATTTCATACTTTATTAATTTTAGATGAATATGATAAGATTATGAAATGCATAATATTATACAAAACACAAATCAACTAATTAATTTTATTTACAGATTGAAAATTGTGGCCAGGGACTCAAGCTTGCAACATCACATATTTTTCCCACATATGATAGAGTCTGAATCACTTCAGTATTTTTATGGAATATGATTTAATTTATTGATGATACAGGAGATCAATGACCTAAGTGAGAAACAAAAGATTATGGCATTCATCTTCATTAGATTTGTATCAAGGGCTCACTAAGCTTATTTTTGCACAATATGTATGTGATTTATGATGTAGAGCCACAAATAGTACTTAAATAAACTTTATTTTAAAGATAAATTATCTGGTAGAAACTAAAGCGGCAAATTACTGGAGATGCATAGAACTTTGCACAAAACAATCATTAGAAAATTACTTGTCAAAATACATACTGATGAGAAAGTTGTTAGTTTCAAAGATAATGCAGCTAGAGTTCTTTTTTCTTTTCTGTTTCCTCACACTTTCTTTGGGAGTTATTGAACTTCTCTGAAGCATATGAGTTTATTCTTTTATCACTGATATAAATTCTTATCTACGAAAAGAAATTGTAGAAGAATGCAGCGGTGGTTTACAAATTTGTCCTGTAGAAGTAGATATTACAGTTGTAGACATTTGTTTTGGATTTTTAAAGCAGTGGAATCACATAAATTTCAAATGATGCATTAGAATGTAGCTTTTACTTATGTTCTGTCAGGTTTCATTTTTCTTTTCTTGCTAACACATAAAAAAAATTCTTGATATGTATAAAGCATACTTGTTTTTGTTTTTTTTAATACAGTTTTAACACAAAAGTAATCGTGTAAAATGAGAATAAGGGAGTGTTTTTCAGAGCAGTTTGTTATTTTAGAGATCTCATGCTTCTGTTAGGATGTATTTGTCATTACTGAATTTCAAAGCAACTCGTATTGGACATTTTTTATTGGTTTATTTTTTTAAGCAGACCAGGCAAAAGAAGGCTCCCCAATATGTGATCAGAATGTAGTCTTTTTTCACTCCTCTTCCCTCACTATATTCCTTTTTTTCTCAGTTTTATTAAGCAAATTAAATTTCTTCTTCTTCTTCAAGAATACGCACTAAACTTTCTCATCAACCTCTGAAACGTGAATCTTCAGAGGTTAAGGAAATTATTAAAGTGCATGAAGTAACAACTGTACATCAGATTATTTCAAGCCTTTCATTCAATAAAGCAAAGGGATGCTATACGACTTTTTACTGTGATTAATATATACATATACACTTGAAATGATGGGTAAGATACATTTTTCAGCAATCAAATTGGTCAGATGTATTGCAAAACTTTGAAGAGACATCTCACAGTGTTTTCTTGTTTGCTAGTTATTCCAAGAAAAACTTTTGTGGTTTCAGACTTTGCTATAATATAAGAAGGCTCTCAGAATAAGCATTGATAATGACTGGCTTGTAATATATATTTATCTGTTCAGCAACATTTTTTTTTTTCAAGGTTTCTTTCTCTCCTTCCCCACCTGACCCCAATATTTACTTTGTGGAAGTAGCTTTTCAAAGGTTGTACTTGTTTTATTTCATTGCTCAAATTGCATTTGTTGATATTGAAATACTAGGACAATAGCACTAGTTCTGTCATCTTGATGATGTCAACTTTCCTTAATGTGGAAAACAAAAAGAGAAAAAAAAACAGATTGCACCTTTTCTATTTTATTCATGTGCATCAGAACTTCCAAGTCAGTCTTATGTTTTTTGATCAAGACCTCTGAAATACAGCCATAACAGTACATTTATTATCCAACTTATGATTTTGAAGGTTGCTTGAAAAGACTATACACTGCTGCATATATACAAGATCTGAATTTTTCAGGCGGATGGTTA
>NC_051397.1:51929019-51934019 GCF_015228065.2 Penaeus monodon | reverse complement strand
GAAGAGGAGTGAAAAAAGACTACATTCTGATCACATATTGGGGAGCCTTCTTTTGCCTGGTCTGCTTAAAAAAATAAACCAATAAAAAATGTCCAATACGAGTTGCTTTGAAATTCAGTAATGACAAATACATCCTAACAGAAGCATGAGATCTCTAAAATAACAAACTGCTCTGAAAAACACTCCCTTATTCTCATTTTACACGATTACTTTTGTGTTAAAACTGTATTAAAAAAAACAAAAACAAGTATGCTTTATACATATCAAGAATTTTTTTTATGTGTTAGCAAGAAAAGAAAAATGAAACCTGACAGAACATAAGTAAAAGCTACATTCTAATGCATCATTTGAAATTTATGTGATTCCACTGCTTTAAAAATCCAAAACAAATGTCTACAACTGTAATATCTACTTCTACAGGACAAAATTTGTAAACCACCGCTGCATTCTTCTACCAATTTCTTTTCGTAGATAAGAATTTATATCAGTGATAAAAGAATAAACTCATATGCTTCAGAGAAGTTCAATAACTCCCAAAGAAAGTGTGAGGAAACAGAAAAGAAAAAAGAACTCTAGCTGCATTATCTTTGAAACTAACAACTTTCTCATCAGTATGTATTTTGACAAGTAATTTTCTAATGATTGTTTTGTGCAAAGTTCTATGCATCTCCAGTAATTTGCCGCTTTAGTTTCTACCAGATAATTTATCTTTAAAATAAAGTTTATTTAAGTACTATTTGTGGCTCTACATCATAAATCACATACATATTGTGCAAAAATAAGCTTAGTGAGCCCTTGATACAAATCTAATGAAGATGAATGCCATAATCTTTTGTTTCTCACTTAGGTCATTGATCTCCTGTATCATCAATAAATTAAATCATATTCCATAAAAATACTGAAGTGATTCAGACTCTATCATATGTGGGAAAAATATGTGATGTTGCAAGCTTGAGTCCCTGGCCACAATTTTCAATCTGTAAATAAAAATTAATTAGTTGATTTGTGTTTTGTATAATATTATGCATTTCATAATCTTATCATATTCATCTAAAATTAATAAAGTATGAAATAAGGACCAAATTCTAATATGTTTGCAATAATTATGTAATGGAATTGCAATTAACAGTACCTATTGTATGGTGGTCAAATTCGAGATAGATGATGAAGAAGGTTTGATGGCAGAACCGCTTCCAGTTTCTCCAGAACATACTGGATTGGGACATACCACCAGCTCAGAAGCTATAAGGACAAAAATCAATTGAGAATCTTAGAAAACACAGGAATTTCAACTGTCTCACTATTTCAGTATCTTTTGCATAAAATTAAAGTAAGCACAAGTAAAACATACTGTCTTGGCTAGAGCACCCATGGGCTCAGGATACTGGTGTGTTAAGAGAGCCAATAATGCAGTAAAGGAGCAAAGCCCTGCAGTGAATACAATGAAGAATGGCAACTCCTTTTTTGGGTAGACAGACACCTCATGGAAAGCTGCAGATAACAAGAAAAAATAATAAAATAAATTAATCTATGGCAAAGAAAAAACAAAATGATAAATTGCATGAATTTCTGTAAACTGCAACTATCAAGAAAATCAAGACAGCACTGTGGCATGCAGGGACCTGTATGCATACCTTACAGCTATGCATCCTGGTCCAAGCAAGCTATTCTTACTTCTAATTGATTGGCCATCTTCATTTGTTATCTGCCTACCAACAATAACATTTTACAATATCATTTTTTTAAAAAGTAAGATATTCTAATACACTTTTCATTGAGACAAAACTCCAAATGGATCAATAATGTGTCATAACAACAACATAACTGTTTTATAAGTGCAGCGACTCCCAAAATGTGGTGCATACACCTCAGGAGGTATGTATGAAAAAACTTGAAAGATAACATACAATGATATTATTTTGTGACAAGTACTGTTGTAATATAATAAGATGTAAGTGATATACAATTAATGTTAGTAAATTTGTCAGCTTTATAAATCAAATGAAAATGCAATGCATGCAGCAAATGGTAGAAAAAAATGGTGGTGGCAGAGGTGGGTGTATAGATTCAAAAATGTTTGGGAGCTGCTGAAGAACAGCAATTTCATGGAGATAAATACTTACATGGCAGAAGCTCCCGATCTGCACATTCAGTGCAAGTTGGGTAAGGATAAAACAAATGTCCTTTCTCCAGAGGATAGGGAATAATACGGAATGTTCCTTCCCATGTGCAATGCAGGAGGTTCAGTGCTCCTTCAACCTTTAAGAAATATTTAAAAATCAAATTCCTCTCCAGAAGATTCAGTGACAATTAACAATTAATACACTGATAGTGACAAAGTTCATTTACTCTGTTAATGCTCTGAATTATAAATAAATGTCTCAATGAAATGCTATGCACTATGGAATGACATGCCAGTTCACAAAAGCTACTTACTCTTTTCCAGTGTGGGAGGTGGAAGAAGGCATATGCAATGGCTTCAGAATCTCCTCTTTTAAGAATATGCTCAGGAGGAAGAATAAGTGGCTTCATCTCCAGCAAGTACTGAAAAGAGTAAAATTATAAACAATATGTATATGTTTAAGTGTGCAAGGGCTCTCACACTTACTCTCATACTCTGTCTCTCCTAATTTTGTTGTGATATGAGTAACAGTAACTGAAAATGTTAATTACCTTTGGTACATGTGGGTTGAATTCTACAGCACGGTGAATGGCTTCTACAGCTGCCATTTCTGCTGCTGTGAGACCACGTTTACTTGCTATATCTGGAGAAAATCTAGAATAATGGACTTTGTAAGTTCCTCTTCCACAACACTATAAAACCAGGAGAAATATCCCCCATTACTATAAACATTATACAGAAGCTATATATGATCAATAGAAATGCAAAAAAGAGAAACAAAGAAAAGACATAAAAAAAAGGGAAAAGAATAAGGAAGAGGGAAGATATAGGGATGGAGAGGAAGGGAGAAAAATAATAAAACAGTACAGACATACTTTCATTATTCAAACACACATCAATACTAACTTATCTGCTACTGCTCTTGCTTTTAGCAGTGCTGCTGTATAACATATAGTTGCAGACTTTGGGAGAGCAATGTCATCATATTTTGCAAGAACAGCTTGTGCATCAGCATATGCACCAACCTCAAGTAATGCCTCTAACAAATTTTCATGTAGGTTTAAGACATTCATAATTGGAGGCACTTCCTTTGTTAACTGAAAGAAAAATTAGTTACTTTAGTATGTGAATGACTATATAAGTGGAACACTCATGCATGGAACACAAATAACATTATATATCTGAATCATTAACACCTTCTGGCACACATGGTATTAAACAAGTGGTAAATTCACACACAGGCAGACAAAATGCTCATAAAAAAAAAATCATAGCTGGGCCATACCCTATCAAATAATTAGCAAGACAAGACCATCTAGGTGGTGAGTTTGCCAAGTTTAGCCAGAATACATAAATAACCGGTAACACTTACATCCCTGAACATCTTTATTGCTTCTTTCATCTTGCCAAGTTTTCTTGCGCACATGGCAAGTCGTCTTTTTATGTAAATAAATACATTTCTGTCCCGCCCTGTAAAACAAAACAAAAGAGTAAAAAAGAAAATCATATTGAGCTCACAACCAAGAAGAAAGAGCATTTTGAACCTTAGGTGTCCATCCTCTAGGAAAAATCAAATATCCTTAGAAATCTTTATAAAAATATGGTAATCAAATGCTTCAAGTATAATTATTTTACATTTTCAGTTATATTTCCCTTACAATTATCCTTTCTCAAATGATAATAAACTAGTTACCTATTACTTACACTACTTTAAGTAAAAATAACAGAAACTATATGGCACATCAATATGGTTAAAAAAACTGCATTAGTAAATCTTGATCCAATGCACAATTCTCCCAAAATTAAATACCTATAAAATTACATTCAAAGCAACAAATAACAATTGGCCAAAGTAGCATGAAACAAAGACTATATATAGAGCTAATTTTTTTCCTCAATGACATAAAAATACACACACACAACTGGTCACCAACTAAAAGTAATGAAAAACGTACTGAACTTACTGTGCAAAGCTTCCATAACTGGACTTTGATGCTGGGTAGTTTGTGACTTTCTATAATTTACTTCAGCATATTTCAATGCTGTTTTAAGCATTTTCTCCACCTCCACAATGGAGTTGCATTCCTCCTCAGCTAAGAGAATGTATGCTGAGGCACACTCGGGGTTTAGTTCCAAGGCAGAATGTGCCGACTTGATGCGTACCTCTGGGTTTCTTTCTCTCCAGGCTGTCTGCATTACTGTTTATAGAAAGTTATATATAAGCATTTCTGCTACAGTGCAAACTACTACAAAATGCTTGCCCATCAATCTCAAAATATGACACCATGGACTAAGGTAATGGACTGACTTACTTTCATATTCTGGCTTCCCTGCATCTGCCTCACAAGTGAAGAATGTCTGGTGGTCTTGTGCAGATAAGTTCATGTCATAGTATGTCAGGGGTTCCTTCTTGGTTGACCATGTTAGCCGCTGGTACTCAGAACCTCGGAAAAGATTCAGCGGATTCCGCCACACTTTACACTCTAAAATATTGAAAAATTTCAGAAATATGTAAATCAAAGAAAAATAATGAATCAAGGGAATGAATGTATGAATGTATAAACAAACTACTGTTGCATAGTAAGGAACTTCACAGTTTTCAGACAAAAAAATGCACTTACAAATTACAAATTCACTTACCTGGTACACTTTGTTGATTATTGTTATTGTTGGGATTGGTATTGGTGTTTTCTGTGGTGGTGTTCTCACCACCCCCAATCCATGGACTGAGGTGGTTGAGGGACACCTGTTCAATGAACGAGGTTCCATATTTTCGAAAGTACCACCACTCAAATATCTGTGAAAGGAATGATTATACATCAGACTCACTGCAAATTCATCTTTTACTAAAAACAACAACAAAAAACAAGACAAACGG
>NC_051397.1:51909019-51914019 GCF_015228065.2 Penaeus monodon | reverse complement strand
TTCAAACCAATCAAATAATAAACAAAACCTAATTAGCTCTGGAGCACTCTTCCTCATCTTCTGCTATAAGATCACTATCAATCTGCCACTACTGAGTTTATATCAAATATTTGACTGTCACAATGTGGTTATAGCATGGTTCTCAGATTGAATGGCACTGCAGCAGTAGGAGCAGAAAGGGTACAGGCTCAGTGGTAGAGCACTGGCTTTGAAATTGCAAGGTCCCAGGTTTGCATTTGTGGGGCCCCTCTCAAATGACTCATCTGTGATTGCATATTGACTTCAGCTTTTTTGGGTTAAAGTCAAGGAAAGGAACTTGCCATCCTACTGCTTCATGTCACAGCTGTTCAGCAAGATAAAATATCCATAAGATGATAATGACACATTATTTAGAGGACTGCAGCTGTACTAATTTCATCAGGAATGCCAAAGTTACTAGAGCAGAACCTCTATGCCATAGCTTTCAGTGGTAATGAAAGTCACTTCTTGTAACTACTACCTAAATGATATATATATATATATATATATATATATATATATATATATATATATATATATATATATATATATATATATATATATATATATATATAATTCCTTTTCTGCATATATTTAAGGAAAATGACAGCTATACAAATAATTCCCTTCTTAGCTAGTTTAACCCAATGCCATCAGGGAAAATGC
This sequence comes from Penaeus monodon, assembly GCF_015228065.2. Classification (NCBI taxonomy): domain Eukaryota; kingdom Metazoa; phylum Arthropoda; class Malacostraca; order Decapoda; family Penaeidae; genus Penaeus; species Penaeus monodon. The sequence goes on along the minus strand of NC_051397.1, from coordinate 51,913,335 downwards.
TGTGCTATTTATTTATCTATTTATTTATTTTTATTTTATTTTATTTATTTTTTTTATTTTTATTTTTTTTTTTGTGAAATGTCTCTGCACATAGATGGCTCTGCTAGTCCTTACATACAAAGGAGTCAATTACCAGACCTTGTGACCTTACCTGATTTCACCTTTCCTTGAATTGGCAGGAAATTTTTTTATTTAATAATGCTATGCATATTATTGGGGTTATTTTTGTTATAAACATTATAATTACTATGTTATAACCATTAGTAACAGCAAAATAAGACAACATAAAATATTTTCGTAAATCAAGGAAAAGGATAAATGGGCGAGACAGGAAGTACACGATTGGTCCATTGGTGACTAATACAAGTGTAGCCATCTACGTGTGAAAACAATTAATAAAGTAAACTCACAGTGGGTATGGCATGTACATACATGCCATGCCTGTTGGCATTGGGTTAACTGATAAATGCTGCTGTTCAATATTATTCCAGTGTACATGAGGTTAAAACTGATTTTAGAACACAAGTTTTAGTACCTTGATGTACAAGAGTAATGGAATAGTAATGTATATTTTTTGCTTCATTTTTCTTGGTAATCATTAATAACATGACTATGCAAAGTCAGCTAAAGTGAAAAAATATTGTCTTCTGAAAGATCTCAAACTGACACTGACTGCTATATAAATCAATTTGCAGAGGAAAAGGATGATGCCACAGTCAGATATCAAAATTACTGAAGTCCATGCAATGCCTCAAACAATCACCAACGTACACGTGCCTGCAAGTGCTCCAACAAAGGCCAACAAATCTTAACCAAAATGTATGAATGAGAAAGAATATCGTCACAGTAAAAGAGATGTATCTGACCAATTTTGATTTCATCTTCATCCGTAATACCTTGTCTGCATCTGTCACAATTGACATTGTATAAACCTTAACCCCATATATTCTGGATTGATAGTCTGTAGCCCACCCTGGCAAGCTACTGTCAAATGAGGCATTGGTGTAAGCTCCATCTTGCCTTGATATGCTGGTCCTTGCATTTGACCAGAGTTGCTGGTCCTTGCATTTGTGTTACAGTTAACAACTTCTGCTTATCATAAGCATATAAACTGAAATATTTGTGTAAAATAGTAGAAGGCACTTAATCCAATGATAACAGATTTATGTTCTGTCCCTGTAGTTTTCTTGTTAATTTTGTTACATACAGATGGCTCCACATGTGCTCAGCCAGCAAGAGTCTACCAGAAGGCCCTAGTGACTGCACCTGATTTCCCCGTTCCATGAATCTACAGGAAAATGTGTCTTTCTTTCTAATACTATCAGTATTATTGATATTGTTATTATTCTTACTGATATTATGATTGTCAAACTGTCAATAAAATATTAATAATATTTAATACAATAATACAAATGAAGCTTTCCAAAAATCATGGAACAGGTGAGGTGAGGTGAGATAGCTAGGACCAATAAATAACTAGAGAAATCTATGTGTAAAGACAATAAATGAACTTAAATTACAGTGAGCATGGCATGTGTTCTCGCCTCCAAGCCAATTGGGGTTATATTCAGAGTGCAAGAAATTAATCCAGACATCACATACACATTAAACTATTCTCCGTATTAATTGCTTAAATATGAATAATTATTCATACATTTCATAAACCTAATCTCATTTTCAATTTGACTGAAATCTTTAAGGCAAAGTTCCCAGAAAACCCAGTCAATGAAGTTTAGTGCAAAGTGAATACCAGAATGAACACGACTATTTGTCCCAAAAAACAACACTTGATGCTTTATTTTACCACATGCCAAACACTCCAAACTGGAGGCCATTCAAAATCCACAGATTATTGAAAGTCCTCATCAAGACATTTATACTGGTTTTATTTTCTTCATTTTGTTTACACCTAAATGGCTTTACTAGTGCTTAGTCACCAAAGCCTATTACTAGGTCTGCCCTGCCTGAACTAGTACTATATTGTGAATTTTATTTGTATTACTACTACTACTATGAATAGTATACTACTACTACTACTACTACTACTACTACTACTACTACTACTACTAATAATAATAATAATGATAGTGATAATACTAATACTAATAATAACATTAATAACAATAACAATATCAATAACAACCATATTAACAAAATAATAACAACAAATTCTAATAAATAATAATAACAAATATAATAAAAAATATATATAAACAGAAAAAATAATAACAACAACAACAACAACAATGATGATGATGATAATAAAGATAATAGCATTAATTATGCTAATAACAATGAAGACGAAGATGATGATGTAGATGATGATGATGATGATGATAATGATGATAATGATGATAATAATTATTATCATTATCATCATCATCATCACCATTATCATTATAACCATCATCATCGTCATCATAATAGCAACAACAAAAAACATAAAAATAATAATATCAATCATAATAATAAAAACAGTAATGTTAATGATGATGATAATAATGAAGATGATGATGATGATGATAATGACAACAACAATAATAATAATAATAATGATAATAACAATAACAATAATAATAATAATAATAACAATAATAATAATAATAATAATAATAATAGTAATAGTAATAATAATAATACCAACAATAACAATAACAACAACAATAAAAACAATAAAAAATAAATAAAACATTAATAATAATAACAATAATAGTAACAAAATGAGAAATAACTGACTTTATCAAAAGTTCAAGGAAAGGCTAAAGAGGCAAGGTCTGGCAGCCCAGAAACAGTTTCCTCCTTGACGCCTGAAGAGCTTGTAAGACCATCTATGCGCAAGAGAAATGAATAAAACAGAACCGCAGTGGAAGTCCATAATCCTGGTAGTGATGGGTTAGAAATCCAATAAATCATACAAGATATTGGTACAGAAATAAAGAAGAAACAGAAGTTCCTGATGCGCATTACTCTGAATATTGCCAACCAAAGGAACGAAACTGATAATAAATATATGGGAAGCTTTTAGAAAACCCCTACTGTAGCTTTCAAAATGTGATTTTTTTTCTTCTTGTTATATTGGGTGCGCTTTATCCTAATGACATGAGGCATACAGTATGACGTCCGACATGAGTGAGGTGTGCTGTCAAGCGATCTTTGCGGTAATATTGCGGTGCATTTTGAGGAAATGGAAATCAAAATGACATCCTGTTTGATGATAAATGTTGAGTGAGGTCTATAAGTCCCTTTTTGCTAAAGTTTACGAGGTGGAAGTTTGTTGGCATTTGTCAGAGTGCCGACCGGTGTGAGGCTAGCGTCAGATGTGTTACCGGTTTCCAAATATCGACCAATAACTCTTAATTTCATAACCATATATGATCACATTTTCTTCCAACCTGAACTTTTTATCAATACAAAATTACTCTGAAGAAATTTAATGCTTTGAATAATGTTTAAAGAGAATAACGAAAAATCCATCTGATTCCAGTTTTGCATATACTCTTCTTCCTATAATTTCATGCAAATCCTCAGAATCGTAATGACAAGTATCAAATTGGATAGAATTAAACACATACAACCTGCTGGAAATAATAATTCTAAATAAAACCATAAGAGATCTGACAAAAAAAAAAAAAAGTTTTATTACATCACCTAATGTTATCCCAACGATAACAGTATAAAAGCAAAACATAATACAAGGCAAAATACACAATAATGAAGAAAACCAAATCTACCACAAGCCCTAAGGAAGAATAAAAATGAACATACAAATACGAAAATACATAAATAAAATAAGAAAAAACCCCTGTCCCTTGCTAGCCTAAGCGTAGCAGGCCCCAAGCCCCTCATTTCAGCCCAAGAACATCCACAGCATCAGTGGCATTCCAACATCAGGGTTATTTCCCCGTCACCCACGCAATTCCCTCGTTCGTCGTGGAATCCCCCAGGCGTGAATCCCCAAAGCAGGACCCCTAAAGCAGGACCCCCAAAACAGGACCCCCAAAGCAGGACCCCCAAAGCACACCTTGAATAACTTTCCCTCGACACCTGGCCAAGGTAATTAACGCACTCGCTCTCTATACCCCTCTTCAGCCAAGGGTTTTTCCCCCCTCTGGTTCCCTGGCGACGGCATGGCACACAGGCCCCACGACCTGCGCTGACACGACCCCGGGGGAGCAAAAAGGCCGCAGATTAAGCACGAAAAGCCAGGACGGAAAGGCCAGCCTCCTCCCGCGACCCCCACCTCTACTCACCCATTCCTATGTTATCCGTGATCTTCAAAGGTCCCCGCAGATAGTACACGACAGATATAACCAACA
>NC_051397.1:51899019-51901519 GCF_015228065.2 Penaeus monodon | reverse complement strand
GGGAGACCTTTTTACGAAGGGTTCACCATGCGAGGTAGAGCAAGTGAATATTTTTTTAGGAAATAAGGACAATGGTAATTGGTTAGATCGCAGATCATTATTAAAAATCCTAACTGGTTCTCAGCCCAGTGGGTTAAATTGAACTGGCTTCATTTTCTATAAGTGAGCAACACCCAAGCCGGTTTTCTTGCAGCGACCTTGCGCACAGAGCACTTCTTCTTTCATTTCTGTATCATGTCGGTAAAAGTGTTGCCGCTGGAACAATTCAGTCCTATCCCTTTCTTGACGTCTCTCTCTCTCTCTCTCTCTCTCTCTCTCTCTCTCTCTCTCTCTCTCTCGCTCCCGCTCTCTCTCTCTCTCTCTCTCGCTCTCTCTCTCTCTCTCTCTCTCTCTCTCTCTCTCTCTCTCTCTCCCTCTCTCTCTCTCTCTCTCTCTCTCTCTCTCTCTCTCTCTTTGAGAGAGAAAAAAAAAATATATAAATAGAGAGAGAAAGACAGAGAGAGAGAAAGTGAGTGAGAGAGAGAGAGAGAGACAGAGAGAGAGAGAGAGAGAGAGAGAGAGAGAGAGAGAGAGAGAGAGAGACTAGAAGGCGAGTGATAAGAAGGAAGAAAACGAACAGACAGGCGGACATAAACTGAGCCAGGGAATGGGAGAAAGTTTAGCTGCGTAAAACTCTCTCTCTTTCTCTCTTTCTGTCTGTTTTCTGTATATAACCTTACATATATTACCGTGAATTATATATATATATATATATATATATATATATATTATATACTATATATATATATTACACATATAATAGTATATATATATATATATATATATATACATATATATATATATATATATATATATATATATATATATATTATATATATATATATATATATATATATACATATATATTCCGTGGAAAGGACTGGGGACCCTACCACGTACTCACATCCAAGCATCACAACAGAAACTACAATTAAGTATCATGCTGTGACCACGCGGCTCAGACATGAACTACGTTAAAAGAATATATACTATGTATAGATATATACATATATATATATATATATATATATATACATATATATATATATATATTGATATATTATACATATGTATACAACCACACACACACACACACACACACACAACATATTATATTATATGTCCCTATTATATATATTTATATATATAGTTAATCATATACATATTTTATATAAATTATTATAACATATTATCCAATACTCCATATATTTATATATAGCTGTTATTGATTAGTATATATACACACACACACACACTGTTTGTGTTTGCGTGCCCGTTTCTCTACATATTGGTTTATCCACCTGCGCTAGTTAATCAATCATTCTTTTAATAGTAACACTTACTTAAACACCAATGCCCAGAACTTCCCAGATCTGTTCTACTATAGCTGTCTATCAGCTGATGATGTGAATGAGGAATAATGAGTGACGATGAACGATCTCAGGGCGAAGGATAATTAAATACTTGATCAAACAGATCAGAAATGGATAACACATATAGACAGGCAGAGAGACAGACAGAAGGACGGAGAGACGGTGATACAGACGGATAGAGAGACATACAAGCAGAGAGAAGCACGCACATACACACCACACACACACACACACACACACACACACACACACACACACACACACCACACATACACATACAACACATACACATACACACAACACACACACACATACCACACACACATACACAACCACACACACCACACACACACACAACCACACTCCACACCCCAAACAGACTCACGCAAGCACACTCGCACACAGACACACACGTGCAGCCGCAAGCAGAAATACAAACACACAAACACAAATGGATGGACAGATAAACACAAACACACCTAAGTATGTATATGTATACACGTGCGTGCATGTACTCGTGCGTTATTAGTTGTAATTGCGTCTACGCTTGCCCTCCAAACAAAAGTTTCCAGGTAATAGAGTGCAATATGCAAATATCGTTGGCCACGATTTACCATTCCAGGTGAGAGGCGGCAACTCTTCCACCTATATAAATCGGAACATGCCGGTTGCTGGCACTTCTGTGGTCAGCCTCTGCGCGCCGACATGTCTCTCAGGTGGGTCCTGGTCACTGCTGGTAGAACTCGGGGGATATTTGTGCTATGTTAAATGCTGTTGGTATTTATGGCAATGTGTGATTATGAATAGTTAATCTAGAAAGCGCAAACACACAAATGACTATATATATATATATATATATATATATATATATATATATATATATATATATATATATATGTGTATGTGTGTGTGTGTGTGTGTGTGTGTGTGTGTATGTGTGTGTGTGTGTGTGTGTGAGTGTGTGTGTGTGTGTGTGTGTGTGTGTGTGTGTGTGTGTGTGTGTGTGTGTGAGTGTGTTTGTGCATTTGTATATACATATTGTGCATATTGTATATATATATGCATATATATATATATATATATATATA
>NC_051397.1:51889019-51891519 GCF_015228065.2 Penaeus monodon | reverse complement strand
TTATTCCTGACTCATACTTCTATCTCCTGCTTCAGAGCCAGTCACTGAAGCAACCTGTGGCGGAACGACCAATACCCATAAGACAGTTTGGCAGAATCCGATGTACCCGTCTATTGAAGGCGGTCTGCCCTCCCTTTGCCCTCTGACAGTTAATGTCCCTCCAAACACTTGTGCTTTGAAGTAAGTCGATGGCTCGAATGCTTGCTTCTGTGTTATGTTTATGCGCGTGCTTCAAAAGTTTCCTTCACGCGTGCTTTCTTTTAATATTCTTTATAAAATATACTACCAGATTTCCATCGCCTAATTATTCCTTATTTTCTTCAGGGTCTACTTCAAAGATCTGGCTTTTACTCCTAGATTCTTTAGCTACCTGACAGGCTTTTGCGCACACGACAGCCCCTCCTTCAAGGCATCCTACAAGGGGGGTATTACACAGGCACTCTGTTCTGATCAATCGGGCACTGAAGGTAAGTCTTTAAATGGCATTTGTGTTTCTAAAAGGCATCTCATGTTACTGGCCCCTCACAGCCGATACGACTGTAAGCAAATTTGTCCGTCTTTGTGGTACTCTGTTTCGGACATGACTCCCGAATGTCTGTAGCATCGTCGGGCGAAGCACTTTAGTCATGCAGAATGTGTTGGGTAAACATAGTGGGTACATCGACAGACAAGGCAGTTAGGGAAGATTCAGTTTGAACTAAATTGGCAACATCCGTATCTTTGGAGAGAAAAAAATGATAAATGAACGAAAAATACGTTTATTACGGAATTAAATGATGACTCAACCGAGACCTGAGATGAAAGAATACTAAGCCTTCGAGATGCCAAAGGACCTCTCGATAATAAATTGGGAGAGGCCCAGATCCTGCAGTGGAATTGATGGCTGTTGAACAAACAAATAATATATATTAGCTTCTGTTAGCTATATCGACTGTGGGAGCTTTAATAATGGCTATCATTATCATCGTAACTGTCATTCCTCAGACCATTACGCTGTGGCTCTACCTTGCAGCTGTAACTGTAGCAACAGGATTAAGGGTAGAAATAGTTTTGTGTTTGTTATTATTTCAATCACCATCAGTGTTTCTGTTAGTATCCTTATTTGTTCTATCTTCGTTATCGTGATAATTTTCTATTGTTAGTAGTATCATCATTGTCATCATATTATTAGTAATTTCACCATTATTATAATTGTCTCAGTATCATTGCTATCAAACTATATGCTAGCATCCTTGGCAACAGTATCATCACTGCTATGATCCTCATCATTATCACTACTCCCCATCAATATTATCATTATTTACTTTCATCATCATCACTAATCCCCTTCGTCATCATCGCCATTCCCCATCACCATTATCACCATTCCTCATCCTTATCATCACTATTCCCTATCATCATCATCACTCTTCCCCCACATCACCACCAATATCCGTGTTATGAAGCGCCACCGCCCTTTCCCTCTTCCTCTGCGAAGGAATCCTGGCCGTGGACCCTGACGACGCCGAGCCCATTCTCCTTCTGCTGCAGATTGACCCCAGAGCGACCTTCAAGTTCCAGATCAACGTGACTGCTGTGGAGTGCAGCGATGTTGTGCAGTTCAAGTGTGAGTGTTTAAGGTTTCAGGGACGGAAGGGTTAGGCTGAAGGAAGGCCTTTTTTAGGATATTTATTAAATTCATTAAACTGCTCACAAATTCTCTCTCTCTCTCTCTTTTTCTCCCTATCTTCCTCTCTCGCTGTTTCTCTCTCTCTCTCTCTCTTCTTCTTCTTCTCTAGCTGTTTCTCTCTATCTCTCTCTGGTATCCCTTTTCTGTTACCGTGAATTCCCATTTGACCTGCGCTGACTTTAGAGTATCTTACCGTTACAGTTATATGCCTGTGATGGCTAATAACACTACTTTCATTCCCTTTCTCTCCACCCACTATTCTAAAGCAGTTATCCATCCCCTCTTCTCCCCTTGTTCAGCCCCGAATGTGTGCGGCATCAAGAACGACGTGTCTCCCCTCAGGCGAAGCGGGCTTGTCGATGATCCTGAAGTTAAGGGTGAGTCTCTATGTGCACTGATGTCTTCTGAAATCCTTCTGTTAGGTATGCTCAAGTCATCACTGTAGAGAGATGTTGCTCTTTGACACTGACATTATGACCATCCTCACCCGCATGCTCATTGTCAGTTTCAATACTTTATCATCATCATTATCATGATAATAACAACGGCAATCAATATCATTACCCTCATTAACATCATTGCCAAAGTAGATATAGCTCACACCTGCACCTCATCCTTCCTCCACTGCTTTCGGCCAAAGGACCTCACCCTCACCGTTCTTCCCGCCAGTTGACGCCGAGGACGAGGCGGACGTGGACGAGCAGGAGGAGGACGTCGCCCGGGAAGGCCGCGCCCGCAAGAACAAGCCTGACCGAGGCGGAAACTCCGGCCGCAAGAAGGCAATCGTCAAGCGTCTGCAGGAGGAAAAGAATGCCTTCTCACAGGGTAAGA
>NC_051397.1:51879019-51884019 GCF_015228065.2 Penaeus monodon | reverse complement strand
TTACTTTCCCTTTCGCTTGTACAGGTGAACAACTGAAGCATTTTTTCAGTTCGGCTCTTGGGGGAGTTTCTCCTGGTTCTGCAAAGTGTAAAATATTTGTGTGAGGCTTTTTATCAGATGTTCACATCCCGAAGCATACATCTCTGCTGGGATAGAGTCGACAACACACACACAGACACACACACACACACACACACACACACACACACACAATATATATATATATATATATATATATATATATATATATATATATTATATATATATATATATATATGTAGACTCCTACCCTCGCGGTCCTGAATTCAATTCCCCGCCGCGGCAGTCGTAAAAATGCCTGAGTTCTGACTGCTGGCTCGAGCTCGAGAAAACGACATATCGCCTTGAGAAGTCAAACGCAGGTGTCGTAGGGAAAGTCACCGCCGTGGCACAAACCGCGGTTGATTAGGAAGGACATCCAATCAGGGATGGCACTGCCATATAACCTCTCAGTAGGCCTATGTCCTGCAGTGGAATGAACGGCAGTTGAAAAAAAAAAATATATATATATATAAATATACATATATGAACATACACTCATATACATATTGCACATATAGAAGTATGCTTTTGTTCATATATATATATATATATATATATATATATATATATATATATATATATATATACATACACACACACGCACACACACACACATATATATATAAAGAGAGAGAGGAAGAGATCTTGGACTGCTATATATCTGGCTCTTCGAGATGACCACTTGTATATCATCCGCCATTCACTTGGATTTCTAGAGTATAGCTGGTACCTGATCCCCCTTACACAAAGGTATTATTCGCTCGAAGGCAAGGCAAGAGTTTTCGCTTCACCAGTCACTTCTTTGGGCTTGATGCTCGTTCAGTTTCTGCCTCTATAATGTCCAAGGACTTCTGGAATCTGTATTACCTGTTCCAAACAGGTAAGTCATGAGGTTAGCATGCCACCCGAAGTTAGTTCCTCAGACATTTCCCTGAGACGTTGTAACTGACTGCAAGATATTTTTGCAAAAAACGAAATTTTAAAAGAATGACTCGTGGGATTCTTGTCAAGTGCTTTGGCCCTGTTATAAAAACACCATGATATAACACCAGCGGGACAGAAATGATGCCCTTGGTATTCGTCTGTAGATGAAAGATGGAAATATGTAGCCTTTTTCATAGTCTCGGAGGTGAAGCCAATGTTTTCATGGACGGCAGTTCCAAAATACTTGGACAGGTGGTCAGTGCTGTCGTCTGTTAGCCTCTTTTTTCGTAGTCTCACACCTATTCTCTTGCTGTCGTGGTTTATAAACTCTTCTTTGATAACGGCCACATCATAGGGAGCCCGCCCGCCATTCAACTGACACATGGCTTTAAAGGCACTCGAGTCCCCGTTGCCAGCAAAGGTTTTGTATTTGAGGTTGTGCTCTGTCGAGCGTAACCAGAGCCGCACTACACCCTATGTTTCCATGGCAGCTGACTTGCCACTGAAATTCCTGTGGCAAGTGTGTCCCTTTGTGCCTTTCCCTTTTTGCAAGCAGGACATTAATTGCACAGCACATCCATGTCGATGATAATCCCTGTGTGGAACATCAATAATAAAACAGAAGCCAATGTGCGGCTTATGGCCTTCATTCATCCAAGTACCATCGAAAAACACGTCAATACTCATGTTGCCTTGGTCGTCGGGTGCTCGCAGATGTTCAGTTATGTAGAACGTCCTCACTCTCTCCCTGGCCTTCTTCATGAGATCCTTATAAAATGAATTCATCTTTTCAAATAAGAAATTGGAATGTTTTGTGTATGTCGATGAGGCAAAATTCGCCTCAGAAAAAAATCCTTCTGCTTTCTGCAGGCCAACACATCCCATGCCCGTAACGAGACTGCAATACCTGCAGAAGATTCTACTCGCTGAAAGAGCCCAAGGTCGTTGGTTGAGAATAGCACAAGTTTTGCAGCTATCACACACGACGTCGATGGTGGTGTCCAGCTTGTCAGAAGTGGGGATGACAGAGACTGTGTTATTGGAGCCCCTGACAGGCATCCCAGCTGCTCTACTATCGCCTGAAGCTGTGTCCCCGAAACAGCCTATTTTCGACTGGTTTCTTTTTCAGGTGGAAGAACGAGGTCTTGCAAGATGATCAGCCGCTTTGTGTGGGTCATGAGTAAGGGAGGCTGTGTATCTTGTGCTTTGGCGGGTTTTTTTGGGCCAGAATATGCAGATTGCTTTCCGATAGGCAAGAGTGCGGAGGCTCAGGGGTGTGGGGGGAGAGCTGGAACGTGGGGGGCGCCCCGGGTCACGTTCCCAGATCTCCTTCATAAATACCTTCAGCAAGAGGCAAATGTGTTTTTTTCCGTTTCTTTTCAGATATAACATGGCAGGGTTATATCATCATCTTGTCCCTTTCTAAACCCAATGAGGGGAGCCTGCTTTGGTTTTGGGCTTTTTTCGGGTTTTCCCAAGGATGGTTATCATTTTTTTTTCTTGCCACAGAGAAAATTGGTTTTTGCTTTACCCCCCCTTCTGACAAGATTGTCACCACTTCTGGTGACCTTGGCCGGGGCTCAGTTTAGCGTAACCCGTTTTTTTTGGGAGACCCTTGCCGGGACGGGAACCCTGATATCAGAAGAATCCTTTTATTTTTTTTTTTCCTTTTTTTTCCACTTCAATAGTCTGAAGTTTTTTTGGGTTTTTGGGATCCCCCAAGACGTCATGTGAAAAAGCTTGACAGTTCTGGAGGATCCTCCATTGCATGCTAACAAGAATGTGGTCAATTTGCTTGCCCTCTGTACCCGTATCGCAATACCATGTCCAGCAATGTGGGTTGGAAATGTGGTACCGGGGCCCAGAGATCCCCATTCTCTGGGGCCTAGCAAAGTCCCAAGAAAGGGGTCTGTTTTTCGCTGGTGAATCGAGCCATGGGGGGGAAAAGACCTTTATAGCACTGGTCACAGCTCTTATGGCAAGAAGTCGCTCAGAAAAAATGCAAATATCTCGCAGGGGCAAATGTTGCCCCGACGAAGTTTTTGGGGTAGAAAACCTTTTCAAATCGAGTTTTCAAACTCAGTAGGAGCATTCACAATAAGAGACTGAAGCCAAAGGATGCTTCAGTCTCAATGCCCAAAAATGCTCTCAACCGGTGTCACCCCAACTACGAGGGCTGAAGTCGGCTGGAGATGGCTTGGTACTCCCTGGAGGTGATGCCATTTCGCGCCTGACCAATAGAAGGTGTACCCACCCCTGCGATCGTGCTGCTGCGAGTCCCTCCCTCCAAAAGGGGAGATCCTCACTCCCCGTACTCCAATTCCCTCGTAGCAAGATAACTGCTCCCTGCCCCAAGGAAAACTTGCCTGGGTGAAGCCCCGGGGGTCGCTCCCGGTGAATCAACCTTACCCCCCCCGACGCTGCCCCAAATAAAGGGGTCGACAAACTGTGGGGCCCCCCCTTACTCCCCGTGGGGTTCCCTAGGGCTTTTCCCCACAAGCTTTATGGTGGGGGTTTGGGACCAAACCCCGGCGCAGGGAGACAAGTAACTCCGTTCCCTCCCGCCCCCGACATTTGCCCTCCAACGGGGCCCAAACCCGTCTTGCTTGCTGGGTGGGTGGGACAGCACCCCTCCCCCCAGCATGCAAACACTTAACACTATCTAGGGTACCACACCTCACTTCACATCACCTTTTCATGATATTATATTTTTATTATTATTTTTTATAATATAATATTTATATATATATTATATATTATATAATATATATATATTATTAGGATGTATTAGGTTTTATAATATAGGTAATTATAAAATATATATATATTATTATATAATTAATATATATTGTGTGTGTGGGGTTTTGTGTTTGTGTTGGTGTGTGTGTGTGTTTGTGTGGGGCCGTGGTTAGAGCATCGGCCTCAAGACTGTCACGATGGCAATCCGAGTTCGAGGGTTCGAGTCACCGCCGGCGCGTTGTTCTCTTGGGCAAGGAACTTCACCCCGATTACCTACCTAGAAAACGACATATCGCCTTGAGAAGTCAAACGCAGGTGTCGTAGGGAAAGTCACCGCCGTGGCACAAACCGTGGTTGATTAGGAAGGGCATCCAATCAGGCAAGGGTGGCACTGCCATATAACCTCTCAGTAATGAATTGAGAGAGGCCTATGTCCTGCAGTGGAATGAATGGCTATTGAAAAAAAAGAAAGAAAGAAAAAAAAATATATATGTATGTATGTATATAGACATATATATATACATATTTATATATACATATATATATATATATATATATATATATATATTAACAACCATTCATTTCACTGCAGGACATAGGCCTCTCTCAATTCATTACTGAGAGATTATATGGCACCCTTGCCTGATTGGATGCCCTTCCTAATCAACCGCGGTTTGTGCCACGGTGGTGACGTCCCCTACGACACATACGTTTTGACGTCTCAAAGCTATATCTCCTTTTTCTAGTTAGGCAGTTGAGGTGAAGTTCCTTGCCCAAGGGAACAACGCGCCGACCGGTGACTCGAACCTTCGATCTAAGATTGCCGTCGTGACAGTCTTGAGTTCGATTCTCTAACCACTCGGCCACCGCAGTCTCTTTAAAAATATTATGCGCGTGAACACCTCAGGCTTGGCTTCGCGAGACTCGATCTCACGGCCGCCGGGCTCCGAGTCAAAGGCGATACCTCTGAGCTACGAAGGTCATATAAATGTATATATATATATATATATATATATATATATATATATATATATATATATATATATATATATATATATATATATATATATATATATATATATATGCAGAGGTCGAGAGTAGGCAGGGACAACAGCTACGATACTCTCACCGTTTACACGGAATCCCCAAAAGTATACGACAGGATATATAAATAAAAATGTTTTCCATATGAAAACGTTTATTTTTCCTTGTATGGAAATCTATGAGCCACCCTGTACATACAAAGAGATAGATAG
>NC_051397.1:51871519-51876519 GCF_015228065.2 Penaeus monodon | reverse complement strand
GTTCAGTGATACTGCTGGCAATCAAAACTATATCATCGGCGTACCTCAGATTTGATATTTTGTATCCTCCAACATCCACAATTCCTTCAAAATTCTCTAGAGCACCTCTCATAATTGTTTCAGAATATATATTAAAGAGGTGCGGAGACAGAATGCAACCCTGTCGCACTCCTTGTTTGACTTCGAACCATTCTGTTAACCCATAAGTGGTTCTTACAGCTGCTTGTTGTTGGTCATACATGGCTTTTATTAGTTGGATGATGTGTTTTGGAAACTTCATATCGTTCATGTTATTCCAGAGGATATCGTGATCAACAGTATCAAAAGCTTTCACATAATCGATGAAACACAGGTATAGGTCTTTTTGATGTTCTCTGTTTTTCTCTATGATCAATTTTAAATTTAGAATCTGGTTTCTGGTACCTTTTCCAGGGCAAAAACCTGCTTGTTCGTCTGCAATTTCCTCTTTTAACTTCAACTTCATTCTTTCAGCAATAATTTTCAACAAAATTTTGCTGCTGTGACTTATTAATGCATTTGTCCTATTATTGTTGCATTGGAGTGCGTCACCTTTTTTAGGTATGGGAGTAAAGACTGATTTTACCCAGTCTTCTGGCCATTTTCTTTCATTCCATATTTTTGTACAGAGTTTGTAGAAGAAGTATTCAACACTTTCGCCAGCATTCTTAATTAGTTCTGCTGTTATTTCATCTATTCCTGGGCTCTTGTTATTCTTTACTTCTTTTATGGCTTTTATAACTTCGTCTAGCAGTGGCGGTGGTTCATCTTCGTTGTCATTGTCTAATTAATGTTGTTGTTAGATCTTTATTCTTTTTGTATAGGTTGGAACAATATTGATTCCATCTATCTTTGACTTCTTTTCCATCACATAAAACAAGTCCATCTTCAGTTTTCAGTGTCCATTGTAGGTTTAAATTTTCGTGTGATGTTTCGTACTCCTTGGTAAAGTTCTTTAGTTGTCTTATTGATAGAACAGTTTTCAATTCTCTGGCAATGTTCATTTAAATATTTTTCCTTATCTTGTCGCAATAATCTTTGAATTTTTGTATTTTGTTTTTTGTAAATTGGATTATTGATACCCTTTGATTTTAGGCATCTTCTTGTTTCAATTTCACTTCACTGCTCAGCAGGAGTTCTTTTCCTTCTTCCCACAACTCATTTGGTGTTTTATCATCTTCACATTGATTGAGTATTTCAAATTTGTTTGACATTGTAATTCTGTAATTGTTATCAAGAGTTTTGTAGTCGAGCTTTAGAGGTGGTGTTGGACGCTCCATCTTTTTGAGTCTTATTTTAAAGTCGATAGTTAGTAGTTGGTGGTCACTGTTGCAGTCGGCACCAGGTCTTGTCTTGGCATTTTTTATGCAACTTTTCCATTTTTGGTTCAGCACAATGTAGTCAATTTGGTTGCGTGTTCTTTTGTCTGGTGAAAACCACGTGTACAAGTGTCTTGGGTGGTGTTGGAACAATGTATTGGCTATAACTAGATTATTTGTACTACAGTATTCAATAAAATCTTTACCTCTTTCATTTATATCTCCAAGGCCGAATTTTCCACAGGTGTCATTTTTTAGATCATTTTTTCCTACTTTGGCGTTGAGGTCCCCCATGATTATTTTTACATCTCTGTTAGGGATTGTGTCTAAAGTATCTTGGAGAGAGTTATAAAAATTTTCCATTTCTTCATCACTTGCAGTATTGGTTGGTGCGTAGCATTGTATAATACTAATATTATGAGATTTTGCTTGTATTCTGACTTTTAAAATGCGATCATTTATTGGGCTGTAGCCAATTAGTGCATTTGCAGTTTTTTTCGTGAGAATCATAGCAACTCCGTGACTATAATTTCCTTCTTCTTTTCCAGAAAAAAGAACTGTCTTGTTTTCTTTAGTTTTGAAACTTCCATTACTTTTCCAATTGGTCTCACTTATTCCTAGTATTTGAATGTTGTATCTATCCATTTCGTTACAGACAGTATGTAATTTACCCATCTCTTTCATTTTCCTTACGTTCCACGTTCCGATTTTAATGTGTTTCTTAATTGGACATGTTTTCTTTATCTTCTTTGTCTTCCAGATGCATGTTTAACATTGTCAGCCTGGTTGCCCACTGACTAACGCGCCCCTTGATAACCCACGCGACGGGCGATGTGGTATGAATTATAATTTCTGTATTTAATCATTGGTGTAGAGGTTTGTCAGGAGAAAATAAAAGTTGAGTGGAATCCCCAGGCTCCTTCTCAACTCGCAGTCTCCAACTAACTAGGAGGAACTATATCTGCCGCTTTAAAACAGTTTACACTGTAATACGCCAGACATATTATTTGGTGAAACCAGTAATCAGTAGAACTGAAGGTGTTTTCACCAGATATCCACTGCCCTGCTGCCGACAGTTTCACCGTAACCCTGGTATAGGGAGCTAATAGGGTGCTATCCTTGTTCAAGGGAACCCCAGGGTGCAGTTTATTGTCTTACCCAGGACAAATATATATATATATATATATATATATATATATATATATATATATATATATATATATATATATATATATATATATACATAACTGTAGCTTTCAAATAAGTCTCAAGTGTCTTGGGACTCTCGACCTGCTTTTCATTGAGACAAAGCTAAAAGCAATGGTATACCGTGTTTCAAACAACATGAACTGTCTGAAAAACAAAGGAGAAGTAAGTCATGAAAAATCTAAAGCTTGACTGAACCACCGCTTGTTTAGTTGCTGAATCTATTTCACTTTTACATTCCCTGACTTACACCCTTTGACCTACATCCTCTGACTCAACTTTGAGGTTTGTGGGCGTGAACGGGTGAAGGTGATTATGGACGATCTCAGAAACAATACTCATTATTGATCTCATTATTGTGTAACACTGCAAGAAGCCAACATGAGGGGACCAGCTGATCACACATCTGCTTTTAATTATTGCAAAAGAAACCGGGAGAAACGAAACGAACGAAACTATACAAGTGGTAAATGATATATGTGTAGCACTACATATCATTATTACCTATTTTTTTTCGTTTTCATCTTAATTTTTTTAGGTTATTGTCTTTTTCATTATCAATAGTCTTTATCATTATCACTATCTTTTTCAGATTTTTGTCATGTTTAATTCTTTTTCAGTTTGCAGGTATAGGGATTACTGTCAAAGTATTCGCTACCAAACATATATTTCCCTTTTTACTAATCACCTCAGTTCTTATGACTAATAGCGCCCGTGGCATGATATTCACTACACTTTACTGTAAAGATTTGTCCGTTATGTGAAAATTACTCTAAATGGCGACAAATTTTGGTCTCAAGAGTTACGAAAAAATGCAAATACTTTCTGCATTTAAAATACTAATCATATCTTATTTGGGATAATTACACGGAATGATAAATGATGTGGATTTTTTTTTTAATATACCTTGAAAATACGTACTTCGTTTATGAATAAAGAAAATAGATAGATAGCCGAAGAGATAGATAAATAAGCAAACAAGAAGACAGACACAAAATAAATAGTAATAAATAAACCCTAAAGAACACAAGTTATCATAATTTGTGAAATCATATACGACTCATAATTAATACGAGCTTAGAGATACGATATGAAATATTAACCGTGCAGTATATGTTAGATATAATATATGCAAACATTTATATCTTAATCATGATAATTTCATAATGTGGAATGATTTCAGCGTATAAATTACATATATTGTGCAGTGAAAGATACATAGAAATTAAGAAACCTAGAGAAGATTGAGAAATACCTGGCCTGTGTCATTTATTTTTATCTAATGACCACGAACTCTCCCTGTGCCATCATGTCAACCCGTTAATAACAGTTACAACATATAACGTGTGACATTCATTCACCATCACAGATCCTAAAACTCGAAAATCGAATGGGTCCTGCATCCCGAAATTTTAATAATTACCGATATTCCGAAATTTTAATAACAAAAAAAAAAAGAGATTTCTCGGATCGGCAAGTGTTGGGCGCCGTCATTCCCACCGTCACTCTCGCCTCAAAGACCACTTGCGACTTCTCATTTATGGAAATGAGGAGGAATTCCGAGCCCGCAGTAGATTAGGAATATAATTTCGTGTTAGTGTGGCTAAGTGCGCGTGTTTGGGAAAAGTTAGAGCAAAGGTGCTGTAATTTTGGACTGACGGATTGCTTTCATGTCGAGGGCTGACCTTCGTGTGCTATTTCGCAGGTGATGGAGGATTAAGGCTTGTGGTCCACATATTGTGTGTCTATGCGTTATACAGAGACATTTACTAAATAAATAAATACACACACACACACACACACACACACACATATATATATATATATATATATATATATATATATATATATATATATATATATATATATATATGTAGAGAGAGAGAGAGAGAGAGAGAGAGAGAGAGAGAGAGAGGGAGAGAGAGAGAGAGAGAGAGAGAGAGAGATATACACGTGCCTTTTTGTGGGGGGTGGGGTGAGTCAAAGTGCTTCCCCTGTTCTGACTGGGCCTTAGTTTCTGGATCACAGTGATGGACCCATGTTTCATCCTGCGTAATTAGTCACATGGCTAAAAGAGCCTTGGAACAATGGACTCGTTCTTGCTTCTGGAAAGGTGTGAGTAGTCTTATATCGAACATGAATGCTTTTGTCCACAGACCCAAGACTAATCTTAACATCTTAGGCCAGCTGACGAACAATAAAACAGCGAACTTCCAAAATGGCAGCTCCACAATGGATGGTGTCCTCATCAATGGCAGATTGGGGTCGCCCTGGGATAGGAGCCGTTTCCACAGATCTCCGACCACACCTGAACTGCCAATCATCCTCATAAGTTGCTATTATTTCCTGTAGTGTGCGGCCATTCAATTATAAAAACCTGATCACTGCTCGATTCTCCATTGGTTCCATTTTCACACCTTAATGCACCTTCACCGTTGTAACAGAAAAGAAGTTATG
>NC_051397.1:51859019-51866519 GCF_015228065.2 Penaeus monodon | reverse complement strand
GTTGTAATAGATAACAAGTTATGAGTTTAGGACTGGAAATCAACGCATGGCCTCTAATGTGTATCATTATGTATCCTCACAACACGCAAACATATCACACCGTCGAGAATGCCATCTGGCTCTTTCGTTTTTAACGAACAAGACTCTACCTTTTTCTAAACTATATATTTTTTTCCATCAACAGTTGGTCACTGCGACACCAAAAATATATTCATGAACCCCGGATACTCCCGAAACGTGTGGTCGTATGGGTACACCTATCTTCAGCAGCCGTACTTAGCTGACTGCTATATGAAACATGTCTATAATACTAAGGTGTATACGGTTAGTACTTCGAGAACAATTTTGTTATGTACCCTTTGCACTCACTAACACACACACACACACACACACACAAACACACACACACACACACAAATGTGTGTGTGTGTGTGTGTGTGTGTGTGTGTGTGTGTGTGTGTGTGTGTGTGTGTGTGTGTGTGTGTGTGTGTGTGTGAGTGTGTGTGTGTGTGTGTGTGTATGTGTGTGTGTGTGTGTGTGTGTGTGTGTGTGTGTGTGTGTGTGTGTGTGTGTGTGTGTGTGTGTGTGTGTGTGTGTGTGTGTGTAATATATATACACACAGACACACAAACATATATATATATATATATATATATATATATATATATATATATATATATACATTACATATATATATATATATATATATATATATATATAAATATATATATAAATATATATAAATATATATTATATATATATATATATAATATTATATCCTATATATATATATATATTATATATATATATATATATATATATATATATATATATATAATATATATATATATATATATATATATATATATATATTATGTATAATAATATTATATATATATATAATATTATATATATATAATAATCATAATTTTATATATATTATATATATATATTAAGTGTGATGATGTATGTAAGTATGTGTGTGTGTGTGTGTATGTGTGTGTGTGTGTGTGTGTGTGTGTGTGTGTGTGTGTGTGTGTGTGTGTGTGTGTGTGTGTGTGTGTGTGTGTGTGTGTGTGTGCCTGCGTGTGTCCGTGCGTGCGTGTGTGTGTGTGTGTGTGTGTGTGATAATTTTCCTTTCTCCAACCCCCCCTCCCGCACCGCCGCCGCAGGACCCCTTCTGCAAGTTCGGCTTCCAAGTGACGGGCGTGTTCGAGAGTCACCCGCTGCCCTACACAACCTGCTTCGACACAGACTACCTGCTTTTCAATGACACCGACGGCAACGTTGCCACGTAAGTAGACGCAGATGTCTGCTTTTTTTTCAATTCTGCAATCTTTTCGATCAATTTTAGTTGTGTTTGATGTTGATGCTGGTTATTCAGAAACAGTTGAGAGATATATATGACGCGAGAAAATTATTACAAGGACACTCACAAAAATGTAAGCAGAACGAATTTCTTGACTTCATAAGTGTCACGAAGCGAATATTTTTACAGGAAATTATGTTTTTGACTATTTTATTCACACACACATAAATACACTCATATATATATATATATATATATATATATATATATATATATACATATATATATACATATACATATATGTATGTATGTATGTATGTATGTACTCTATACATACATATATATATATATATATATATATATATATATATATATATATATATATATATATGCGTATCTGTATGTATATAATATATATATTATATATATTATATATATGTGTGTGTACACTCGCGTGTGCGTATGTATGAATATTTACGAGCAATATTCTACCACTATCTTATTTTTAAGGTATTGTGGGTACTACAGCGAAATCAGCTGGACTACCCCGCACGATGAATTCGAGCTGATATTTTCCGTAAGAAACCACGCCTTTACTTGTTGGTGGGACATAACGTAGAACTTTTTTGCTAAAGTTTCCTCTTCCCGTACAATTTTATAAGATACTGAATTGAATGAAATTAGTAAAGAATTACCTAATTATCACGTCCTCACAACACACAAAATAACAACAACTAACGACGCTAACAACGAAACGAGACCAACAACCCATTTCATAACCCCCCCCCCCCATTATCCCATTCCCTCCGTTTATCACCCCATTTCGCCTCCCCATTTACGTAGACGAAGGCAGACAGTCCACGAGGCAAGGGATGGAAGATTACGATCAAGAGTATCAAGATATGTGGAGGCGCCCTTTACGTCGCCGACGGGCCGACCGGGGCACTGGAAACCCCGATCTCGTCAGGCTTGTACCCGAACAACTTCGCCTGCACTTGGTACTTCCAGGTGAGTGCGAGGCGGGTGTCCCGCTGCTGTTTTCGGGCCCGGGTTTATTCATCTGTTCATGTTTGTGTTGATTTATTCACGTATTTACTTAGGTATTTATTCAATTATTTGGTTACTTTGCCATTGTCGCATAAATAAATAAATAAATAAATATATATTATATATATATATATATATATATATATATATATATATATATATATATATATATATATTATATATATATAATGTATATATATATATATGTATATATATGATGTATGTATGTATATATTCCTGTTCACATGCTTATTCTTAAGCTTTTCCTTATTCTCATTATCAATATCACCATTATTGTTATCATTATTATCATTATCATTATCATTATTATTATTATTATTATTATTATTATTATTATTATTATTATTATTATTATTATCATTATTATTATCATCATCATCATCATCATCGTCATTATTATCATTGTCATTATTATCATTATCATCATTATCATTATGATGATGATGATGATGATGATCATCATCATCGTCATTATCATTAACATTAAAATTATCATCATTATTTTTATTATTGCCATCATGAGTAGCATTATTATTATTATCACTAATAATAGTGATAATGATGATGATGATAATAATAATAATAATAATAATAATAATAATAATAATAATAATAATAATAATGAGAATAATAATAATAACAACAATAATGATAATGAGAATAGTGATGATAATAATCACAATTATAATGATGATAATGATAATGAAAAAATCATGATCAAAATAAAAACAATAATCATTAGCATCATTATTGTTATCATTATTATATTTTTCATTATCTCTGTCATCATCAGCATCATCAGTATCATTATTATCGTTATAATTATTGTTTTTATTTCATTATCGTCGTCATTACTATATTTCTATTATTATCATTATCATTATGATAATAATGATAATGACAATAATGATTATTATCATTATCATGATAATAAAAAAATTTAGTGATAAATGATAATATAAATGATAAATAATAATGATGATCATAATAATATTAATAATCATAATGCAATAATAATATTAATAATGATAATGATAAGGATAGCAATAATAATAACAATAAAAACAATAATAATGATTATTACAATAATAATAATAATAATAATAATAATAATAATAATAATAATAATAATAATAATAATAATAATAATAATAATAATAATAATAATAATAATAATAACAATAATAATAATAATAATAATAATATAAATAGTAATTATAATGAATATGATGTTATTATGTTTATTTTCATAATAATAATTATTATTATCATTGTCATCATTATCATAATTATTATTATAATTATCATCATCATCATCATCATGATCGTCATTATCATCAATTATTACTGAATTATTATTATTATTATTATTATTATTATTAGTAGTAGTAGTAGTAGTAGTATGTACTGAATTATTATTATATATATTTATTATTATTATTATGATTATTATTTTTGACTATGATTATTACTATCATTAGCATTATTGTTAAGATTGTTGCTATCAGCATTATCATTATCATTATGATCCCTGAGTCGGGGTAACCACGCAACACCTTTTTCCGTTAAGCGAAAGCAATAGCCCAAACTTTTAAAAGATGAAAAAGAAAAGAAAAGAAAAAAAGGAAAAATAAAATAAAATCAACAGTACCTTTTTGTTCCTGTTCCCTCCATCCTCCTCAGACGACGGAGCGAACCTCCGTGAGGATCGGCTGCGACACCTTCTCTCTGACCGACCCGATCACCTACCCGAACGGCACCACGTACTGCCTGGACTTCATCTCCTTCACGAGCGAGAGCCTCTACTCCACGGAGATGACCCGCTACTGCGCGGACGCCCTGCACGACCACAACCACGTCGTCTACAGCTCCACCTCGTCTCTGCTCGTGCAGTTCCGTTCGGACGACACTGACCAGGACACCGGCTTCGTCTGCAATTACGAGTTGATCCAGCATGCTAATTAGGGATTCGAAACGGGGAACCATTATGATACTTTCGAGCTTTCCAATTTGCGAATTTTTCTCCTTTCTTTATTTGTTTTTATTTTTTTTTATATTTGTTTATTTTTTGCTTTGTTTTTGATAGTGAAGGAGCATGGTGTTCAGATACAGTTTGCAAAGGCGATGCATTAAATCCAGGGCACTTGTCATCTGGCCACGCGTTCGGACAAGTCGGAAGAGCTACAATATTTGTGATTATTTTACATTAAATGAAGGTATGATTGCCCTTTCTGAATATTCATAGTCACCTGTTGTTTATGCTTGTCAGAAAAAAATGGCGGGTAAATTTATCAAAGACAGGATATACAATATTCAATTGATTAACTCTCTTGCATATTCTTCCTCCCTCTCTCTTTCCTTCTATTGCCCGATCTACTCATCTATTTTATCTCACTTTCCCTTCTATTCCTTTTATGCTCCTTTGCCTTATTATTCCTAATAACAAATAATTAATCAGAGCATCAAGGAAATTTAATACCTTGTAGTGTATCAAGGTCAAATAAATTTTAAAGGCTGGTTGTGATGCATATTCTTCACCTTCGTCTTCAATTTTAAATGTTACACACACATAAAAAGAGATAAGGGGAGAAAACAAGAGAGAGAGAGAGAGAGAGAGAGAGAGAGAGAGAGAGAGAGAGAGAGAGAGAGAGAGAGAGAGAGAGAGAGAGTGAGAGTGTGACTGATGCACGTCCCCCCTCCCCTCCGCAACACGCTCCTCTCTCTCCCTCTCTTCTCCCTCCATGCTGTGAAGTTTAATTATCCACTTAATTATCCATCACTCATTGCTCATAAGCTCTCAACGAAGCTACCCTTAGTGGGACACTAACCCTCGCGAAGATAAGTGATCTTAGGTAAGCGCAACAGGAACAAACATTTCACTCAAACAGCGCGACTGTTGTTTACTTTTCCGCCATTTTCATTGCATCTCGTGAACGAACTGGAATTGTAAGTATTTTTTCCTTTGCCTTGCCTCTGTTTTATTGTTATTATTATCATCATTACTATTTTACTTTATTTTTTATCTTTTAAGGGGGAGGTAGAGATTTGTAACTGATGTACTGTACATTAATCTATAAGTGTATTTTAACAAGCACGAAGGCGTTGAAAAACGAACATAAGTCATATGAGACATTTCTTCCTCTACAATGTTTTTAATGTTTCTCTTCTTTAATAGATAAAATATGAATGACGAGGATGTAGTTTTCCGAGTCTAAAACGTTTTTAGTGAATCCGCGAACCCTGCATATTGCAAATTGAGGAATATATGTATTTCCATTTTTAAAAAGTACTGCCAGTTCTTGATCTCACAAATAAGAAGTTTTATGATGATTCGTTAACATTAATTAAAATATAACACCGTTGATCCAGTGGCAGTAACAAAATGGACAATAGCAAGGATAATAATAATAATAAAATTGATGTTAATGTTGATAATGATGGAAATAGTGATAATGATAACAGCAACAGTAAGGAAAATGATAATAATGACGATGAAAATATCAGTACTTCTGTTTCTGTTTCTGCTATTGCTATTGCTACTACTACTATTGCTGCTACTACTACTACTAATTCTACTACCGATACTGCTGTTTTTGCTGCTGCTACTACTATGACTACTACTACTACTACTGCTAGTACTACTACTACTACTACTGTTACTATAACTACTACTACTACTGCTACTACCAATGATAATGGTACACTCCTGCTATTACTATTACTATTGCCACTGTAAATAATATTGTAATTAATAGAAATAATAATAATTATAACGATGATAATGGTGAAGATGATTAAGAAAACAAAAAACAAGAACAACAAATATAATGATCCCGATGATAAAACAAAACAACAATGATGAAGATAAGGACACTGAAAAATATGATGATAATGATAGTGGCATAATGGCAGTAATGATAATAACGATAATGAAATAACAATTATAATAATTATAATAATGATGATGATGGTGATAGTGATGATAATGATGATGATGGTGATAATGATGATAATAACAACAATAATAATAATAATAACAATAATAATAATAATAATAATAATAATAATAATAATAACAATAATAACAATAACTCTAATGACAATAATGATAATGATAATAACCATGATAATAACATCAACAAAAACAGTAATAATAATAGTAATGATAATGATAATAATAATAATTGCAATAACGGTGATTATAGTAGTAATAACAATAATAATGCTAATAGTGATGCCAATGAATATAACAATAACAAAAACAATGCTAATAATACAAAAATAAACATATAATGTAATAATAATGACAATAACAATGATGATAATGAAAATAAGATTAAAATTATAAGGATGATAATGATAATAATAATAATCATAGAAATAATAATAATAATAATAATAATAATAATAATAATAATAATAATAATGATAAAGGTATCACGAGACAGATGACAATGATTATTAAAAGTAATAATAATGATAATGACAGTGATATCAGCAGTAAACATGATGATAATGACTATAAATATTTTATGTAATGATGGTTATAATGGTAATAATAATAATGATAAAAATAATAATAATAATAATAATAATAATAATAATAATAATAATAAGGATGATGATGATAATAATAATAATAAGGATGATGATGATGATGATAATGATAATAATAATAATAATAATAATAATAATAATAATAATAATAATAATGATGATGATGTTGATAATGATGAAGATGATATTGATGATGATGATGATGATGATGATGATGATGATGATGATGATGATGATGATGATGATGATGATGATGGTGACGATGATGATGATGATGATGATGATGATGATGATGATGATGATGATGATGATGATGATGATGATGATGGTGATGATGATAATAATAACACCAACAATAATAATAAATGATGATAATAATGTTCATAGTAATGGTGGTAATAGTAATAATAATAACAACCATAATAAGAATAATATTAATAACAATAATGATAAGATAGTAATAATGATGATGATGGTCATGATGATAGTAGTGATAATACCGATGATAATATAATTTTTTATAAGAATGAGAATAATGATAATAATGATAATGATAATAATGACAA
>NC_051397.1:51841519-51851519 GCF_015228065.2 Penaeus monodon | reverse complement strand
ATCTCCTCTCCTCCACACACCCGAATCATCTGCGTGCACAACGGGCTCCTGACGATGGCGCTGCAGTGGGTCTGTGCGAAAGGAAAGTGGTGATGATGACGCCCGGGAACTCGCGGAAGTTCTGGTCCCTTGGATATGTGTATCTCAAGGAACCTTACCCGGCAGATTGTGTTCTGAAGTACAGATTCGAAACGCGCTTCAAAAGGGTTAGTGTCCGAATGAGAGAGCGACGAGGAGTTTTCAAGTGTTGCAAAATGCGGTAAATGAAAATAAATAAACAATTCAGGATACATTATTACATATTTTGCAGTGTGGAATTCTTCTTTCTTCCTTATATCTTTTCCATACCTGTCCAGAGTTTTTGAGGATATGGAGGTAAACCATTCGTTGATGCTTCATAAAAGATCAGTTTTGGATGATTTAAATAAAGGGTTCTTTAGGTGGTCGATGTCGACCCCCAGGGGTCCATGGGACCATCCGAGGGGTCGAGGAATAACCAGGGAGTCGAAAGGGGGTCGTTGAATATTTATTAGGGGTCGAGCGGACTATTCAAGCTTTCAATTTTAAATTTTCAATAATAATTTGTAAAAATCTGAAGGATATCAGCACCGTTTTTTTTTTACTATATCAATTCCTTAAATTCAGACAATACGTCAATATTTTAGTCAATCTTTAGAAATTTCAGAAGCTCTGGCAACAATGCTCTCGACCCCCTTCCTCCCCACCCTCATCGTCTCTCGCAGCTCTACTGTCTGTGCAGAATATACTCCTGTCTGCGTCCGGTGCTGAGCAATCGAGCGCAACCCAACCCCGTCTCGCACAGGAGAGCCAGTAGTTCAGTACACTCACAGCTCTCAGTGTTGTCCATGAATTGACTATTGTGACTTATGCTGAAAATCTGTATTTAGTAGACAAAATTCTGCCATTTCCTTTTCATCATACTGAATTTCAACTACAACTTCTATTGATTTTATCATTACATTTTTTTCTCCTTTAGTTAAAAGCTAGGGGGTCGAGAGAAAATTTGGAATTCATTGGGTTAAAAGTCAAATAGTTTAAGAAACTTTGATTTATATGATCCTTGGACCCAGTACTTGAAAGCAACTTTGTACTTGTCGCTGTACCCGATACTTTGTTGAAAAAATGTCACGAAAAGAAGTTTTTACACCACTTGAAATTCCTTTCTTAAAGAGATGAAATCGAGTGGTCTATAAATCATGCTGTCTTTAGAAATGTTCAGTTATTAGTCATATTAACAAAAAATACTTTACCTCATTATGGAAGCTCAAAATGCTCTTCTGAATCCAAATAGTGCAAGACACCAAGTTGTTATAATGTCACTAATCGCAAGAAACGTTCACCCAACAGAAGGACACCTTTGTCAAATTCGGGTTCCGGGTGACTGGCACGTTCTCGGGGCCGGACATCGCCTGCAGCTCGTGCCAAAAAACCGACTATGTGTACCTTGACGACTCGTCGGGAAATTCTGAAATGTGTGTATAAAGGGTGTGGACCTATGATGGGTATGCTATGGGCCTTTTGAATATATCTGTCCGTTTGTTATTCTGTGTATCACACACACTCGTCTGTGTGTGCGTGTGATATGACCCGTACGAGCTTGTGTTCTCTCTCTCTATGTTTATTTATGCAAATGCACACACACACACACACACACACACACACACACACACACACACACACACACACACACACACACACACACACACACACACACACACACACACACACACACACACACACTCACTCTCACAAACACACACACTCCCAAATTTTCCTCGTCTTACCATCTTCTTCATTATCCCCGTCTCTCTTGTCCTCGTTTTCACTGCGTCCGTAATTAGCGTCGTCTTCCTCTCTCCTCAGCTTCTGCGGGCCGGATGCGACGATCGATTACGTAACGGCGTCCAGCTCCTTTGAATTCAATTTCGTGGTAAGTTATGGCGATACTTCTTTCTTTTTTTGTCGTTGTTGATATTATTTGTTTTATTTGTTTTCTTTTGTGTTGATTTCTTGGATATTTTGATTAAAAAAACAGTAATAAAATCAAAACGAGGAACGAGGAAATCATAAATCATTAAACGAAGTAAAATCACATTAAATAACAAACTAGGATCAGCAGTAAAACATATAAAGTCTGTACCTGTAAAGCAGTGAAATACTAACCTTTCAGCCTAATATAAAACATAGATGGATAGATAGATAAGCGATCGACGACAAATAGAATCATAGATATATAGACGATTGACAAACAGATAGATAAATAGACAAATAGACTGATAGCCGAGTAAACAGTATATACAAGAATGAATGTGGAACCATTACTATGGCTTGAAGCATTGCGTTCCTTGTTGTGGTTAAATATTCCTAAAAGCTTTCTTTTCGCTGCAAGTTCATATGAAATAGCAGTAAATTAAGAACCTCAAGTGATCAAGCGGATTAACCTCAATGAAGTTTGTATTTTTGTGCTCCCCTACCCATTTCCTAAACCCATTTCCCCACCCTTCTATCCGTTTCCAAACCTCATCCTCCTTTTCCCCAATCTATTTTCAATCACGCTCTCCTTTTTCCTTCATCCACGCCATCCCTCTCCTCCACCCTTCTTCAAACCCACTCCTTTCCCCAACCCATTTCCTACCCCCCTCCCCTTCACCGACCCGCACATCCCACTCTTCCACCCATTTCACCCCTTCCCCTCCCTATCCATTTCCAACCTCACCTTATTTTCCCATTCGATTCACCAACTTCACCCCTTCCCCCTTTCCTCCCTCCCTCCCTCCCCCCAGAGTCAGAAGGACAGCCCCCGCGGCCTCGGTTTCTTCGTGGTGATCGAGAGCATCATGCTGTGCGGAGGGCTGCTGAGTCGCCAGGAGGACGGGCCTTCGGGGTACATCACCTCGCCCCTACACTCGAACGACTATCCGGCCAACTCGGAATGCTCCTGGTGGTTCACGGTGAGTGCTGGGTGAAGGGGGAGTGGGAGGGGGAGAGGGAAAGAAGGGGAGGGGGAAGGTAGGGTGTGGGGTAAGGAGGGGGAGGGGGAGGTAGTGGGAGGGGGAAGGAGAGGGGGAAGGGGGGGGAGAAGGAGTTGGGTGCAAGCGGGAAGGGACAGTGGGAGTAGTTGTAGGAAAGGGGTGTGGGAAGGAAGGAAGTGGGAATCTGTGTGGAAGAGGGAGGGAGAGGGAATAGGAGTGAGTGTGGAAGAGTGAAGGAGAGTAGGAGTCAGAGTGGGTATGGAAGAGAGAGGGGGAGTCGGAGTGGTTATAAAAAGGGGAGGAGGAGTGGGAGGTGTGGGTGTATAAAGGGAAAGGGGAGTTTTGTGCGTGTAAAAGGAGGAGGGAGGGTGCGTTTAGGAAGGGAAGAGAGAGTGAAATTAGAAAGGGAAAGAGTGGGATTAGAAGAGAGAAGGAGAATGGGCGTGGAGGGGGGTGGGGGCGGAGTTAAATGTACAGCACAATTTGGGAATGCGTTTGAGAGGTGCTCACGTGTGCTTTTGTCTGTAAGTGTACCTGTATATGGGATTTATTTGAGGAATAAAACGTTTATTACTTGTGACAGTACATGTTGAGTGTATCTGTGTCCTAGTATGGTATATACATATACTGTCTCTTGTAGATATCTATCGCCGTATTCATCCCTAAGCATAGAAATAGCAAAATCCTCTTTCATTATTCATTTACTTCTTTCGATAACACCACACCCTATTCCAGGCCAGAGGATCCATAACGATAAAGCTAAATTGCCATAGCTTTTGGCTGGAAGGCGCCGCCACTTCGCCGGACGGAACCACGCGATGCAAAGACAGGCTGTCCGTGTCGTATGAGGTACTTAAATACTGCTTTCCTGGTGGAGAGAAAGAGACGTCTGTGTATGTATGCATGTGTGCATCTATCTGTTTATATACATATCTGTCTGGTTGTCCACCCACCCATCTATCCATCTATCCATCTATCCATCTATCCATCCATCCATCCATCCATCCATCCATCCATCCATCCACCATCCATCCATCCATCCATCCATCCATCCATCCATCCATCCATCCATCCGTCCATCCATCCATCCATCCACCCACCCACCCATCCACCGACCCATCCATTCATTATTCCACCCATACCCATCCACCCATTCGCCCACCTACCCACAGTATCTCTCTCTACACACACCCTCTGCCCCTTCTACAGGTGGGTCACTCCCAGGCTACGGAATACTGCGACACGGACCTGCAACACCACACCATCTGGAGCAAAGGGCCGCACCTCCTCGTCAGCTTCCGGTCCAACGGCGTCAACCATTACACGGGCTTCAACTGCTCATACGAATTCATTCGGTATGGAAAGTAGCAGCCGGATGGAAGGAAGAGAGGGAGGAAGGAAGGATAGAAGGAGGGATGGAAGGAAGGAAGGAAGGAAGGAAGGATGGATAGATGAATGGAAGGAAGGAAGGAAGGAAGGTTTCTACTGTTCATAAAAGTTCATCTACCATGGCAAGTAGCAGCCGGGAGAAGTGAGTGGAAGGAAGAGAGGTAAAAAGGAAAGAAGGAAGGAAATGAGGAAGGAAGGAAGGAAAGAAAAGGAGGAAGCAAGGATGGAAGGATGGATGGAGGGAAATAAGGAAAGGAGACAGGAAGGAAGGAAGGAAAGAAAGAAGGGATGAAGGAATAAAGGAAGACACGAAGGAAGGATGGAAGGATGGAAGGAAGAAAGATAAGAGAGGGAGGATGAGCCATGGAAAATGAAATGGAACGAAGGAAGGAAGATAAAGGAACGAAGGAAGGAAGATAAGGAAAAGGGAAAAAGGAGGAGAAGGAAGTAACTTGGAGGAATAACAATGAAACTTTCTCTCTCCTTCTGTCTTCGGATTAATAAAATATCGAAGTCGAGTGTTTGTTTTTTATGTTACTAACTGATTTCCATAAAACTTGAAGTAAATGACAAACAGTGGAATTGTGATAATGGTAATAATGGTGATAATGCTTAAAAAAAACAATTAGGATAAAGAGTTATTATGGTGATGATACTGATAATATTAATAGTAGTGATAATAATG
This sequence comes from Penaeus monodon, assembly GCF_015228065.2. Classification (NCBI taxonomy): domain Eukaryota; kingdom Metazoa; phylum Arthropoda; class Malacostraca; order Decapoda; family Penaeidae; genus Penaeus; species Penaeus monodon. Next base: position 51,846,452 of record NC_051397.1, on the reverse strand, counting down.
GTAATGACAATAGCAATTATGATAATAATAATGAAAATTATGATGATGGTGATAATGATGATATGATTGTAACAATAACAATGGTAATGATAACACTACTATTACTACGACTACTACTACCACTAACAGTGATAATGACAACAACTATAATGATGATAATGATAATAGTGATAATGATAACAACAATTATAATGATAATGATAGTAATAATAATGATACTAATCGTAATAATAATAATAATAATAATAATAATAATAATAATAATAAAAGATAATAGCAACAATAACAATTAAAATAACCATAGCAATACTGATACTCATCATCATCATAATAATAATGATAATGAAAATGATGATAATGATAATAATGGTAATGATAATCATAACAATGATGATAACAATAATAATCATAATTACACTGTTAATAATAATGATAACAATAATGATAACGATAGTAACAAACCTAATAATCATAATGATAATAATAATAATAATAATAATAATAATAATAATAATAATAATAATAATAATAATAATAATAATGATAATAATAATAATGATAACAATGATAATGATAATGATAATAGTAATGATAATAATAATTATAATAATAATAATAACAATACTACTACTACTACTAATAATAATAATAATGTTAACAATAATGATAATGATAATAATAATAGTTATAATAATAATAATAATAATGATAATAATGATAATAATAATGTTAACAATAATGAAAATAATAATAATAATAATAATAATGATAATAATATTATATGATAATATTAGCAACAACAACAATGATAATAATAATAACAACAATAATAATTATAAAGATAATAATGGTATTAAATGTCAATAGTAATAGCAATCACAATAGTGATGATGATGACAACATTAAAAAAATATATATATATTATATTGATTTCAACAATAATCTGACAATGTAATCATATTGATATGAAAATGATAATAATATAAAAAGATACTGATTACACTATATAATGATATGGTGAAGATGATAATTATCATGATTATAATCATAGAATTAATAATTCTAGTAACATAATACTGACGATCAGACAATAGCAATTACATTAATGATGGTAATATCAGGAATGCTAATAATTGATTAGTGATTACCAATAATAACAATATGAATGACAAAGATCATGATGTAGCAACCGATTATTGATTATGGTTGTTGAAATTAGCTAAGGAATTCTATGTGTGTATTTGACATGCGTTTTATGTTTTGCGTACGTTTTGCCCATATATTTGCATCGTCGTTATTTCCGTTAGTTACTCCGGACCTGAAATTCACGAGTTACGGCTAAGAATAATAGAAAACGACGTTTTCTTTCGTTTCAGGCTAAGGCAGACTGTAATAACACACACACACACACACACACACACACACACACACACACACACACACACACACACACACACACACACACACACACACACACACATATATATATATATATATATATATATATATATATATATATATATATATATATATATATATATATATATTATAAACAGGAGGAGCAGGACAGCAGGCAACCACATCATGCGCATTTTCATTTATTAAGCTTTCGGACATCAACAACTGTGTCCATCATCAGAATCTGCATTTACAAGAGAAACACATTTGTATGTACATTAATACTGAATATATAATTACAACGAAAATAAGAAACACACAAATTATAAAAGTAAAACTCGGGAGAAAATACTAAACACTGAAACAAAATAAGATGTTTTGCTTATGATTATTCTTCGTAGGTGAAATGTGGAGTATGTGACTGTGTCATGTTGGCGTGACGACAGTTTACAGAAAATTGAATGCCTGGATGTCCGTTGTAGATGTGTGTGTGTTTGCACACGTCCCCCCCCCCCCCCATAACGTGTACAAACTATTTCAAAGTATAGAGAGTAGCTGAACTTTCATTGTTGTCTAGGTTTGGTTTCATTTCTTAAATCAACAATGATTCTAAGACTCTTAAGTCATTTGCATCTGCTTTTCTCGTTATTGTGAAATCAACTGGTTTTATTACATGGTTTGTTTTAAGAGTGATCTCGAATTAATGAGTACGTCGGAGAGGATAGTGGACGTAATGTCCGATAAGAGACCCCTCTATGCTCACAATATATCATCATTAGATTCCTTGTTGTTGAATGATGATGAGATATTGTGAGCATAAAGCGGTCTCTTATCGGACATTACGAAGATTTCCCCTAATTTTGAACACAATACATTACAGACCAATCAAGAGGTGCGAGAAAACAAGATTAAACTTTTTTCTTTATCTACCAGAGGCTTCTAATTAAGACATGAACCATCGTTTTGGTGCCTTCTCTGAGAATAACCGAGCAGCAGCTGCTTAGACAATCCCGACAACAGAAAAGAAGCTCTCATCAAGCTGGTTCCATCCAGAGTTCAAAGGTCTGCTACGAAAACAGCAAGTTTCAGAACAACACATCGTGCAATATGAACAAGTAAATAATCTTTACAAAAAAAAAAAAAAAAAAAAAAAAGAACGTAAGAAAGCCAAAGAAGATTGGCTGCAGGAGAGATATGATGAAGCTAAGAATTCCAGTCGCAATCCCAAAGATATGTTCTAAAGGATAAGAGAGATCACTGGTCAACGATCCTTTATCTCCTCGAGAGCCGAGAGATCTAGTCTTGGAAACGGTCACATCTGGTCCACCATTCCTACAACAAATGAAGCCAAGAAAAGCTGCAGGTCCTCACGGTGTTTACATTGAAATGCTCAGGGCCTCAGGAGGAAAAGGTATTGATCTCATCTCTCACTGATATCTATGAAACAGGCAAGTTGCCTAAAGAAATGATGAAATCGGTATTCATTGCCCTACCGAAGTTCCTAGGAACACATGAGTGCTCATAATATTGCACAGTTCATTTAATGTCGCATATTCTTAAATCTTTACTGAAAATCATTCTACAGAGGATCGGAAGACAACTCCTACCCGAAATACCAGAGACCCAGTTTGGGTTAATGAAGGCTAAAGGCGCGAGGAATGCTGTCTTCGTGATGAGAATGCTTACCGAGAGAGTCATCCAACACCATCAAAACAGCTACCTGGTTTTCATTGACTAACAAAAAGCTTTTGATAAGTTTCGGAACTTAGGAATGTTTAAGATCCTCGCAAATGTCCAGATATATGACTAAGGTATAAGACTATTTCAGTCAGTCTATAAAGATCAACTTGCAGCAGTCCGTATTCCAATTAACAATTAACTGGTTCCTCATTAAGCGAGGTGTTCGGCAAGGTTGTTTGATGTCACCTGACCTCTTCAATTTATACTAATGAGTTTTCCTGCGGGAGATTGGAGATCGTCAGGAGGGAATCGTTATCAAAGATTGCAAAATCAACAAACTTCGTCATAGGGATGAGGCAGTTCTCATGGCCACATCTGTAAATGATCTCCAAAATCTTTTTGATGCTGTCGAGGAAGCCAGCGATCACCTTGGCCTCCATGTCAATAGCGAGAAAACAAAATGCATGGTGGTTTCAAAGTCGCAGATCCCACCAACTTGTCCACTGAAATAAGGGAAAATAGAAATCCAACAGGCCTCCCTTTAATTATTCTGTTGCTCTTGTCACCTCAGATGCTCGTTGCAAGAAGGAAATCAGACGCAGAATCTAGCAAAAGATGCATTCTCCAAACTCCGGGACATCCTAACAGACTGCAAGCCCTCAATGCAAATAAAAATCAGAAGCTTTGTCTGGTCGATTCTCCTACATGGTTACGACTGAAATTCGGCACAATATAGAGGCTGCAGAAATGTGGTTCCACCGCGGATGTCGCGCTCCCCTTACGCCGGCCGAGTGTCCAACGAGATCCTCAGAAGGGTCAGACAGGGACGCGAGCTTCTAGAACTGATCCGGGCGCGACAACTCAGATTACTCGGACATGCAATCCGTAAAGGCACATTAGGAACACTTCGCCTAAGCGGTAAAATTGAAGGCAAGCAAGCTCGAGACAGGCCGAGAAAAACATTCCTCGACGTTTTCAATATAGAAACACTTAGATGCCTCCGGTACTTCGTAAAACGTTAGATAAATCTTTTAGGATATACACCCAATTATAAATGCCAGCTAGAGGTATTGTAAAAAAAGAAGAAAGTAACTGTATTCATAATTTTTATTTTGTTTGTTTATTCCCATGTTCCCCACCAGAAAAAAATAGGTCCATGATTTTAAGAAGTAAGGATAAGAAAATAAAAACGAAAAGTGAGGTGAAAGCGGGATCTCAAACTATAAGGATTTTATGTAAAACATAAAAGCAATTCGATGCACATGCTCCTTGTTGTATTTCCTTGGTTGTACATGTACGTCCAAGGAGTATGGGAGCTAAGAGTCATTACTGATGAAATGTTATCTAACACTAAGACAGTTCCATGAAAAAAAAACTTTAAAATAGCTATAACTGAAATAAACTTAAAGTTTTCAGTTCTCTAAATTTCTTCATCTTTTGACCTGGTTCTGCTGTTTGATTTGTCAAAGTGAAGGTTTCCAAAAAAAAAAAAAAAGAAAAAAAAAGACAATATCTGTAAACCTGTATAATGAAATTATCAATATCCTAAACTTTACACAAAATTATTTCGTCCTTTTCGCAGCTGAAATTCCTGTTCCTGGGACCCCTTACCTTCACTGTAGAAGTGCTTGCAAAGGCTTCCTAATCCAGGCAACTCCTGGCGAATGTAAGGAGTGTGGCAGCATCCCCGTCTCACAGCTGTCGCCGAGGACTTCTCTCGTGGGCGCCGCGTAAATGAAAGGTATCGATGAGTACCCGTAGATTTTATTATCTCTCCGCATGATGTCTATCGCATTTCTTGGTCTGCACCTAAGGCAGGCTACAGTCTCGGGATCAGGGCGGTGTATTATCTACG
>NC_051397.1:51821519-51826519 GCF_015228065.2 Penaeus monodon | reverse complement strand
AAGCTTTATCGGATCTTAGGCTACGTAACGCAAGAAGAGCATATGCTTCCCCATCCCCTCTCCCCCTCTTCCTCCCCATTCCTTCTTACCCATCTGCCTCCCCATCCCCTCCTTCATATGCTTCCCCTTCCCCTCCCCCCCTCTTCCTCCCGATCCCTTCCCCCCCTCTGCCTATCGATCCCCTCTTCCCCATCTGCCTCCCCTTCCCCTCTCCCCCTCTTCCTCCCCTCCTCCTCCCCATCCACCTTCTCACCCCTCTTCCTCCCCTCCCCTCCCCTCCCCCCCCCCCCCCAGTGGATCTCAGAGAAAGTTCAGCTCTAAAGTCCTGCAAGAGGTGATGGAGGAGAGGGTGCAAGGGGGGGAGGGGGGGAGGTAGAGAAATTAGGGGAAAGAAAAGGAGGAAATGATATTAGGAAATATAGAGAGAAAAATGGGAAAAAAGTCGTGTTTTTTTCTTTTTCCTTTCTTTTCTTCAAGCTTAAACAAGGATGAGATATTTTAGAATATTTTAGTGGGGCAAAATGGGTGACTAATAGATTTCGAAATAGGATATCAATGTAAATTATGTATTTATGTGTGTGTGTTTTTATCTGTATCTATATCTATGTTTATATCTATATATATCTATATATATCTACATCTACATATCTCTATATGTATATATATATATGTTTTATATATATATATATATATATATATATATAATATATATATATATATATATATATATATATACATATATCCACTGTACTTACGGTGTATTATTTACCTCTTGTTTATCTTTATTTAGTTTTTAAATGGAAGGAGAGGAGGGGGAGAGAGAGAGCAGAAGAGAGAGGATAGAGAGAAGAGAGAGAGATTAGGAAAAGAGGAGCGAAAGGGGAAGAGAGGAAGTGGGTGGAGAGAGATGGGGTTTTTGAACACAACACCCCATTTCCCCAAGTAATAATACATTTAAGATGTTTAAGAAGGCCTTACGCGCCATTGAAACAAGCAAACTTCGATAGATTGAATGACCTCGCTTGTTGCATGCCTTCAGGGTTGCAATGTTGGTTTTAAAAGAGAAATGTACTGACATGGCCTACTTATTCCACTTTCTGTGCGTATACATATATACATATATAGTGGGGTCTGTTAAAATCTGTTTAGTGAGGTTAGTGTGTGTTTGTGTTTTCCTCTTCTCTCTCTCTCTTCTCTCTCTTCTCTCTCTCTCTCTCTCCCCTTCTCTCTCTCTCTCTCTCTCTCTCTCTCTCTCTCTCTCTCTCTCTCTCTCTCTCTCTCTCTCTCTCTCTCTCTCGCCTCTTTCACTATCTCATCTTTTCTTGTTTCCCCCCTCCCTTTCTCTCGTCCTCTCTTTCGCTTTCTCTCTTTCAGAAGCAGTGGAGAAAACTGTAATATATTTGATCATAAACCGTGAACATAAAATTTGTGGTCGACGTGACTGCCATGCTTTTTCCATCGTCATGTTAATTCCGTAGAGGTGATGGTGAGGAGAAAAAGAGGACGAGGAAATAGAAAAATAAGGAATAAGAAGCAAGGATAAGATATAGAAAGAAGAGAAAGCGGAGGAAGAAAGTAAGGAAAAGTGAATAAGCTGAACAAGAAAAACAAGAAGAAAACAGAAGAGGGGGTAAGAGGATAACAAATAAGAGGAGAATAGATAAAAACTGGAGCAAAGGAAGGAGGGGAGAGAAACAAGTAGGTGATTAAAGCAAAAGAGAAAGGATATAGAAGTAATAAAGGCGAGAAAAAGGAAATTCCAAAGACCTCACTGCCTGGGAACCTTGGCCGTGAAAGAGACATCGACGCCATGACGGTCACGTGATCGAAAGGATCTCGATATCTGACTTAAATCAATTTGTTATCTACTTCAACATTTATACTTTTCTTCTAATTTTTCATGCGTTTTATCTCCTTCGTATTTCATAAATTTATCTCTTATATTGCTGCACGTGTTTATATATTTCTTTTCCTTCTTAATATTCTTCCGAGGCTACGGACACAAAGGAAATTCCATGTCCGTTCAGTAACTCGATCGCGCAGCAGAGTTGAAAAATAAGAGTAAAAGGAAAAAAGTCGTTAGTCAGGCCATATATTCCCAGGAATGAATAGCGGAATAAGAAGAATAGGAAGAAGAAATAAAAAAAAATTGAAGAAGAGTAAAAGAAAGAAGAATGTGAAAACGAAGAACACTAAGAGGTTGACAAAGTGAGGGTAATTTCTTTATCTTGCATTGTATTTTTCAATATTATTTGTGGCGACTTTTGGTAAGTAATGAAGAAGGTTCATAAGGGTGTCGGAAATTCCTCGAGGGAGAATGGAGAGGGAAAAAAAGTTGAAAAACACTGCTGTAGAGGTGTGTGTGTGAGTGTGTGTGTGTGTGTGTGTGTGTGTGTGTGTGTGTGTGTCTGTCTCTGTCCGTCTGTGTCCGTACCTGTGTGTATCTCCCTATATCATACATGCGTGTAATAAATTATTTCTCGATAACAGTTCATGCCTAATAAATGAACATCTTCGCTAATCAACAACTCTGAAGCCGCACCACGTTTTCTCTTGATGGCGTAAGACGCCCACGGCCCTAATGGAGTTCCAATTAGACTAATTAATAGCAGGGAACGTGCGCTTCTCTGAGAGGACGGGCTTTCCTTCCCTCCCTTTCTTTTCGCTCTTGTTTTATGTCTGTCCTCCCCTCTCTCTCTCTCTCTCCTCTCTCTTTTCTCTCTCTCTCTCTCTCTCTCTCTCTCCCCTCTCCTCGCTCTCGCTCTCGCTCTCGCTCTCATCTCTCTCCTTTTTCTCTCTATCTCTCTCTCTCCTCTCTCTCTCCTTCCTCTCTCTCTCCTCTCCTCTCCTTCCCCCGCTTTTCGCTCTCTCTCTTCCCCCCCTCGCTCTCGCTCTCTCTCTCTCTCTCTCTCTCTCTCTCTCTCTCTCTCGCTCTCCCCTCTCCTTCTCGCTCTCGCTCTCCTCTCTCTCTCTCCTCTCTCTCTCTCTCCCCCTCTCTCTCTCTCTCTCTCTCTCTCTCTCTCTTCTCTCTCATCGCTCTCCTCTCTCTCTCTCTCTCCTCTCTCCTCTCTCTCCTCTCTCTCTCTCTCTCCCCTCTCTCTCTCATCTCTCTCTCTTCGCTCTCCTCTCCTCTCTCTCTCTCATCTCTCTCTCTCTCTCTCTCTCTCTCCTCTCTCTCTCTTTCTCTCTCTTCTCTCTCCTCTCTCTCCCCTCTCTCCTCTCTCGCTTTTCTCTTTTTCTCTCTCTCTTCTCTCTCTCTCGCTTCCCCCTCTCTCTCTCCTCTCTCTCTCTTTTCTCTCTCTCTCCTTCTCTCCCCGTCTCTCTTCTCTCTCCTTCTCTCTCTTCTCTCTCTCCCTCTCTCTCTCTCTCCTCTTTCTCTCTTCTCTCTCTCTCACTCTCTTCCTCTTCGCTCTCTCTCGCTCGTCCTTCTATATAATACATACATACATACTATATATATATATATATATATATATATATATATATATATATATATATATATATATATATATATATATATATATATATATATATATATATATATACACATATATACATACACACATACATCCATACATCCATATATAGCACATGAATGCATATTTGAATGCATAGTTACATTTGGACTGTGTATAGAAAGCGCACATTCCTGGTATCGGATGTCAATTAATGTGCGGCGGCCTTGAGGGAGCGGGGTTAGACGTCCCTCGGGGGAATAACGCTTTGGAAAGTGAGGGGGAACACGTGACGGAGGAGTCGGGGGGGGGGGGGGGTAAGGAGAGCAGAAGAAGAAGCATTTGTAGAGGAGGACCTTGAGGGAAGTTGGCTTTTCTTCCTTCGCCTCACTTTCGCCTGTCTCTCTCTCTCTCTCTTATCTCTGTCTTCTTTTTCCCTCCTTCTTTGTTCAACCGGTCTCGTGCATGTTTTTGTTTCGCGTCCTTTGTCCTCCTCCTCCTCCCCCTCCCTGCTTTCTCTCCGCTTTTCTTTCTCTCTCTCTTTCTCGTTCTCTCTGGCTCTTCTATTTTCTCTTTTTTTTTCTTCTCGATTTTCTTTCCTTTCTCCCGCCCCCTTTTTTCCTCCATTCTGCCCCATTTTTCTGCGTCCGCTTTATCTCTCCTCCCTCACACCGCAGCGCAGCCAAGGACCTCGCCCTTATTCTCCTCACAAAAGACCGAAACTCAAAATCGTACTTTTAAAAAAGAATTGGGGCACCATTCTTCTACACTCGCTTGGGTATTTTGGAAAATGACGTCACTCTTAACCACACACACTCACTCAAAGTCGTGGAAATCCTATTGCTAGGCTACCGCTTGCCTTCTTGCCCTCTCTCTTCCCCTCTCTCTCATATATTCAGTCAATATACCTGTCTTATCGCTCTGCTCATCATCGTATTCGATACCGACGGGGGAAGTGGTCAGAGACGTGGGAAACGTAAACTTAAACTGTAAATAGTGAAAGTGGATAGGAGTCAACATGGCTGGTGGGCGCTCTTCCTGTCGACTGCGTCCGAGAGACCTCCTCTGACTTCATTACTTTCTAGGTCTACGATTATGACTCTAATGGTCAGTGACTGATCAGATTCGGTGACATAAAAGGTTGTGAAAGAATAAAAAGGAACTGATATATGTGGTGCGTGTCTCAGGCGGATTTAGGGACGTAATCCGAAAGGGTTGGCCGCGAAAGGCGACCGAATCGAACGAAGCGGCTAGCAGTGGGCTACCCTCGCCGGTGTGTCCTTTCGCTGGGTTTCCTCTGCGTCTGCTCTTCCCTCTTTCTTCCCTTCGCTTCCTCCTTCCCCTCCTTCTCCGATTAATATCCCTCTTCCTTTTTCACTTCCTCCCTTGCTGTCTTTCTATTGTTATTCTCAATTCCGAGCCTCGTTCGTTCGCTCAATCCTATCACTTTTTTTCCCCTTTCCTTCTCTTTTCTCTTTTCTCCTGTGTCTTTTCATTTTTTTTCTCTTCTTGTCTTCGTCTACATCGTACCCTGGTCTTCCTAGC
>NC_051397.1:51784019-51789019 GCF_015228065.2 Penaeus monodon | reverse complement strand
CCATTTCTAGACTTTTCTGCTGTCGATAACACAAATGGTCGAAGCTTTTACCTAACATTAGGTTTCGTAAGCAATAAATAACATGTACCTGCTGATAATGTGTTGAGATATTGATAATGATGCCTGTCAAGAAACTGTATTTAATTAGCGTGCGGCCTATTTCCAGAGTTTTGTTCCTTACATAACAATTTTGGATTTCTCTGGCTTATGCATGTTGTACTTTACTGTGCTTATTGTTTGCCCTCATTTGCATCTTCTTAGTTTATATTTGTTACAAAAAACTTGACTCACGCAAGCCTTACGCCTCTAAGATCATCTAAGTATGTTTCCGATTCGTGACGTTATTGCACAGGCCTTGATTATAAGCCGTAGAGTAGATGCACTTAAGCCTCTTAGCTATGGAAATAGACGGGTAAGCGCTTGGGTTCATATATGAAACATGAAATGAGTATAACTTCGTGTTTATATATATAGTAATGTCACAATTATATTTATTTAGTATTTAGTAATGTCACGATTATATTTCTTCTCTGTCTGAAAGACAGTGCCTATCAATTTCAGTTTCTTTGTACAATCTTATCTAATGCCAGTTTTTACTTTATATTAATCAGTATCGGTCTTTCCAGGACAACGAGGCTATGCATGAAAATAATGACGTCATAGTCGAGGCCAGTGACGTCATGTTCGACCCCACGACGATGGCGCCCGCGGAGGAGGTGGAGAAGGTGAGCGATTGCGGAAGAGGGCGGGGAGGGAAAGGGTCTGTTTGGGGAGGCAGGCGGGTGGCGAGGGGCGAGGGAGCATAATTGTAAAAATATTCCATAGAGGAGAACTGGAGAGAAAAGCAACAGAAGCGGAGGATTATGAAAAATGGGAAGAGGAAATAGTCAGATATAAGAGAGATTGCCAAATGCGAAAAAGCATGGAGAGGCGGGAGAGATTAGGTTAAGTTTCATAGAGAAAATTAACAATGGGATCAATTAATCAGTGATTCGATTTTGTTTTATTAAGTAAAATTAATTCGACTCACAGTGTTATATTATGTTAAGGAATTCTACAGTCTTCTAATAACGATCTCTTATAGTCTGTTCCACGAAATCTGGCGTAAAAGTAGAAAGGCAAAAAATCTCATTTAAAAATACGTGATTTGTGACGAAAATCGACTATCACCCGTATTTTGTTATATCATTATCTGATGACAAATACCAAGCCAACCCAAAAATCCGTTGAACCCACTTTGAAAAACGTGATTTTATCATTAAGTATGAAATAAAACGCAGCCACAGTAAGAAGAGATTCCTAAAATGCGACATTTCGAGTCATACCGTTTCATAATCAGAACAGGAATGGAATGAAAGCATGTTTTATAGGTAGGATTCCTCTCTTGCGGTACAATTTTCCATTTCATCATTGTTGAGAAGTTACTGATCTTTTATTTTTGTTTTTCAAATGTGTTCAATGAAATTGTTAATTTTGGCTTTGTGGCTGTTTAAGGAGCGGGAAACTGCCACTCGAGCCGCAGTCGGATCCCCTCCCATCCCGCAGCGATCAACTCAGCACACAGCAGCTTTGAGTTCTCCAGCTGCTTCTCCCGCCTTTTCCAAATTAGGGATAGGAAAATGTAGGAGTCGACATTTCATAACGAGGCATCAGATTCATAACACTTACTCCATGATACTGCATGATGATACGCTAATTTACAGTTTATTTCCCGAACCTCACTCACCTGAGGCCAGGAAAACGGTGGGGTCAACTTATCTTATATCACTGTAGTGTCACTTTCTGTACTGTGAGGTACTATATAACATTATGTCGGCGTTTTGTTTCGAAGTTTGATATATCGTTATGGATATTACAATGGAAACTAGCGGATTGGAATGCATTATCGTAGACACTAGTTATTTATTGGATTTTGACATTTAATATAACTGTTTTGGCCGACTTATTAAGGTTAACTGCACCATGTTAGTAAGAGGTACAGCAGTGACTATTTGCTGTCCATTTAAAAAAAAACGTGTCGAGAGCAGAACTCACAAGCAATATCTTGTGCAACCTTTAGGGTTGCAGAAGCCAGGGTCTGATGAGGATGAGAAAATCACTTCACGTGTGCAGTAGCTCGAGATGTGTGAAAAGGATAACACTAATAATAGCAGTAATAGCAATAATTAGTAATGATTATTATCAACAGTACGGCAGTGCAAGTGGGAATAAGTGATGAAAAAGATAAAGTTGAATTATAAAGCTAAATATAGTTATTTTAATATTACCATTGCTGTTATTCTGATAACAGTACTAACAATAACGATAACAATAAAAATCACACTGATTGTCAATACAGTATTGCTAGGAAACATTATGAAGCTAATAGCTAATTTATGTTTTTTCCACAGGATACGGCGACGGAGAGTTTTCTAGCAACCGAGGAGAATGAAGCTCTTTAGTTCCGGAAAAAAACTCTTGCAGGACAAGACGGGAGGGGAAGGTGTTGGGGGGGGATAACTTTCACGCTCGATCTAGGCCTTTCGTGTGTCTAAAGGCCCTTTAGTCACAATGTGGGTGGATATTTCCTTCCGGGTCTCGTGATGTTAAAACATGCAGGTTGTAGGATACCGTAAAATTTCATTTGGTGGGTAGTACAAAGTAAGGTGGTCTTGTCTGTGTGGTTTGGGGATGATGAGTATAAATGTGTTGATTTTTCTCAACCTCTTTTAAGATACACGATTCCCTCCAAACTTCATATGATGAATACCTGATACCGTGCTGATTATTTATGAAATTTTATTTTTTCTTACTAAATAGGTTGTCTTTTCACGATATATGGATGTATCAAAGGGTCTTATTTCATGTATAAACTCGCAGAACACAGTGCTTGATATAAAACGCGTTTAGTATAAAATTTCTGTTGATTTGTAGGAAAAACAACCGAAGACAAAAGCCAATGATTGAGAGAGAGAGAGAGAGAGAGAGAGAGAGAGAGAGAGAGAGAGAGAGAGAGAGAAAGAGAGAGAGAGAGAGAGAGAGAGAGAGAGAGAGAAAGAGAGAGAGAGAGAGAGAAGAAGAGAGAAAGAAAGAAAGGGAGATAAAATTTTTGCATGTTAAGGTTCATTCCAGACTGACATTGGCTTTTGGGTAAGAACTTCCCACTTCATTTCTTATTTGTACTAGTGTGCTGTATACTCTACATATTTCTTTTTTATACAACACCTCCCTACGTTATGCCCCCTTATACAGTATTTTAAGTATGTTATTACCTAAGATTTTCTAATAAAAAAGAAAGAAAATAATTTCAATAATGTTTTATTTCTGCCAACCTAAGAATAAAAAAGGCGCTTTTTATCCCTATGAAAAAGTTTTGACAAACGGGTTATGTTCTATACTATACTGTATAAATCACATTCGGAAAGTGAAAAATGAGAAAATAAAAGATATGGTTTTACAGTCTATATATATACATATATATATATATATATATATATATATATATATATATATATATATATATATATATATATATATATATATATACATATACATATATATATATATTTATTTATTTATTTATTTATTTAATCATTTATTCATTTATTCATTTATTTATTAATCAAGTGAAGCAAAAGCTTTTTCTCATTAAATGGGCGACTCAGACTAAGTCAAAGAAACCGATAATACACAGTTTACAGCAACCGCAACTGATTTTCTGATAAAGTGATAGTACACTATGTTTCACGTTAGCCTTACCGTCCCTTTAAGCGTGGAAAGAAAGCATACCAAACCTGGAGGTCTAACTTGGATTAGCACCATTTTCCTTAAAAGAAGAGTCAAAACTGTACGACAGTTGCCGTATCCTGAGATGACTTGGTTGGAATGCCGAGGAATGCGTCATGACCCTTTATGGGATATCATTCACTCGAGATCCTTGTTATGGATAACATGGACATTTGCTGTGTAGGAGACCCTAGGTATGTGATAAGATTTGGACAACGGTGGCCATATTTAGTATAGTCTGTCTGGTCTGGCGGTAGGCTTCTTATTGTGTTGTCATCCCCGTCAACCCTTCCCTTTAATAAAGAGAGAATTAAGTAGTTGAAATAGGCTGCAGACTGTACGCCGAGTGATAAGGATAATGATATGCCAGATATGCGTAACTGAACCTCGCCCGGGCTATGCCGATTAATGCCGATTCGATTAGAGTATGTCCGCTGGTGCTGACTTGACTGAGTTTAGTGCTTACCCGCCGTGGTGTGCAGCCTCAGCAGTAACTTAGAGGCGACATTGCAAGTTCTCGCGCCTGGGCGGGGCGCGAATCGCCGACCCCTCGAAGGAGAGGCCGACACGTTACCACTGTACTAGGCCGGAGGCTTGGGTCGAGCGGCTGTGGCGAGAACAAAATGAAACAGCCATAAATAGCTGACACAGGTCGGGCCATATGTATGAAGGCCCGGGCGAAGCCAGAACTTGGCAGATCTCAAATGAATGAGTGAATGAACGACGGACTTGGGCGATTGGTCTGCAGCTGTTACTGACCTACGTCACGATGGCGCGTCTGACCTTCCGAAGTACGAGGAATGGAGCTGAACATGCATTAAACTGAAATATTTTTGACACCTAGAAGGATTTGGAGAAGAAAAAACATGATGCTTTGTATTTTTCCTCCTACCTCGCTGCTACAAATTGAGCTTTCAATACTGGGCATTTGCCAGTTACGTGAAGATAAAAAAGTAAGATATATCCTCAATGCACTGTTCGTAAGACGCAGTGAGGATATGTGCATTCATAAGAAGGGCCAACTGATAGCTACTGCAAGACTCACAAGTATAGCAGATGTGAATTACTGATGATTAAGAATAACAATATGTGACAACGCCTTATAGCATGACAATATGAGACTAGCGGCTGCATTTCTAAGGCTTGTGGAAGAAAAGAAATGACAAACTCGGTTCACAGATAGACTTGGCGATTAGTAAAAAAAAAAAAATAATAATAATAATAATAATCAGTGC